>NW_024582487.1:801750-872683 GCF_018398535.1 Haplochromis burtoni | reverse complement strand
GTGTGTGTGTGTGTGTGTGTGTGTGTGTGTGACTGCTTTTGTTTCTCTGTTTGTAAGAATGTGTTTTGTTGTTTGCATGCGTGTGAATAACAATGTTAAAGCATGAAGACTTCTTTACATTTTGAGCAAGCTAAGTCCAATTAGCCAATGACTGAGTCAGCAGTTACCCAGCTTTAGTTGAGGCTTTAGGACAAGGATGTCAAACTCGTTTTATATCACAGCCCACTTTGATCTTTGAAGTGGCTGGAGTAGTTAAACTCACCTCTCTGCCATTGTAAAGAAGTTTAACTACATACTTAATCCCTTGGATATCTTAATAGAAGAAAAAAAGAAGCATAGTTTCTACACTACATCTCAGTTTTTCTACAAGATAAAGAAATGCTGTCATAGTAAATGAAAGAAATCTGTCAGACTCTCTGGGCCTAAATTATAAGAAATCAAAGTGTAAAATTACAGAAAACATACATTCTGGTAGCTCAATGCCCAGACTCACTTGTAATTGCAAAACAAAATTACAAAAAGTTTTTTTTAATTGCAGAATTTTTTTCCACTGTTGATCCTCTTATTAAAAACTGAAATTTCTATTGTAGACAGTGAAAAAGCAGGAACCTTCCTGTCATTTAAGTATTTAGCCACTGCTTAATTACTTTGGCAAAGTATGGATGGATCAGGAGGACAATAAAGCTGTAAAACCTGCACTAAAATTTACACTCTGCATTACATTTTCCAAAGCCGTCCAGTGGGCCAGAGTGGCGTCTTTGCCAGGCCGATTCTGGCCCCTGGGCCTTATGTTTAACAAGACTGCTTTTGGATAAACACTTTTATCTCACTGGTTTCCACTGCTTTCTGATTGAATCCTAAAATCTGTTTCTGCCCACTGGAGGATGAATATGCAGTCACTTACATTTAAGTGATGTAATGGGGGTGGATACTGTTGACCCGATGTGGTTAACCTTTCAGTGAATTGCTGAGTGGGCACGTGATACGATGCATTTCTTGTTATTGGTCTCCAAAATGAACCATTTGACTTTCAAAGGTGCAGCACTGGAGCAGCTCTCCTGGTTGAGCATGCTCCACATGTACTGTGCGATTAAATCCTTACTGCGGTGGCCCGACTTTAAATCCACCCCACGCCATTTGCTCCGTGCCCCCCTGGTGTTGCCTCACAGCATGAAGGCTTTGGCTTTGGAGGCCGGCGCCTTTCTGTGTGGGTTTCCTCCCACAGTCCAAAGACATGAATGCATGGGTGAATGTGGCTTGTAGTCTAAAGTGCTTTAAGTGGTCAGTAATACCAGTGCATTATAAGTGTCAGTCCACTTCTGCTTCTGTGGAAATATATATAGACGAATATGTTGTGTTGGTGTTCGCGTTTGACGATGGAAGAGACAGGCCAAGACTCAACGAAGGGATGAAGGCACAAAATAAACAAACTTAAGATGGAAACTGTAAATTAACGAACCACAGACAGACAGTAGGCTTTGTTGCTTGTACAGTATGAGTTCAGAGTCATATGAGATCGCACAGAATCTGAAAATGGGACAATAATTGTCTTGCTTGGAGACTGATATTTGAATCGTGCTGCACTTGAATCTGTCACCTCTATGTGAAAAAATGTCAACAAGATGGTGGCAGCGGTTGTGGACTTTGTTAAAATCTATGTAGAGGGATCAAACCAAATCAATTTATTTATATAGCACATTTTACAGGATAAAAACCACAAAGTTCTTCACAGTAATATAGAAACAGAAATACATAAAATACATCAATAATCAAACACAGCACAAATCTAATTAAAAGCCAATCTAAATAAATGAGCCTTAAGCTGTTTTTAAAAAAAAAAAAAACATCAAGGCAACGCAATGATGGAGGGTGAGCATTCCACCGCTCTAAAAGATCTATCTCCTCTGGTCTTAAAACGAGTTCGTGGGACTACCAACAGCCTTTGATTAGATGATCTCAGGCTGCGAGAGGGAGCGTGGGGTTCTAAAAGATCAGAAATGTAGGCAGGGGCATCACAATTCAAAGCTTTAAAAGTCAGTACCAAGATTTTAAAATGAATTCTAAAATGTACTGGAAGCCAGTGACAGAACGTAACACTGGTGTAATGTGCGCTCTTTTCCATGTCTGTTAAAAGCCTTGCAGCAGCATTCTGGACTAACTGGAGACGGTCAAGACGCAACACCAAAACTAGTTTCATTATGCTGTTGTCAAATACAGGTTATTTGAAAAACATGGCAAAAAGAGAGGATTATATGCCTTGTTAATTTCCCACTATTGATATCACTGAAAATAGGTACACATGAAACTCAAAAAAGATTTTAAAAATCAATAATAATCTGTTTTAATGATTGACACCTATCAACACCTATGTCACTGAGCTGTTGCTGACAAATTTTGCAATTTCTGGACATTGAGAGACTCACTCAACATGTGGGATTCATAATGCCAACATGACGGAGAGACTACTGCGGGAGAAAAGCTTGATACTTGACACATGCATACAGCTTTGCAGGGCAGCAGAGTTCTCCCAGGAGATCAACAAAGCCATCTCAGGACAGCTTCATTGCTATCCAAGGAACAGCTAGCCAGAGACAAAGCAGCACAGTGGACTGCAGGTACTGTGGGAAATCACATGAAAAAACCAAACTCAGATGTCCAGTGTATGGTGAGAAATGCAAAAAATGTGGCAGAAACAATCGCTTCACAGCTAAATGTAAAGCATGCTCAGAACACAGGAAAAAGAAACTTGTACACAAGGAGGCAGAATGAGAAAAAACTCTCTGTGTATCAAAGTAGTGACAGAGAATGTAAATGAAGTGGACACTAAAAGAGTGAATGATTCTCAGCTCTTTGCAAGCATGCTCATGGACAACAATATTATAAAATTCCAGACTGACTGTGGTGCCGCATGCAACATCACTCCAATTAGTTGGCTCAACCCTGACACAAAGTGCTGTCATTATTTTGTCTAGAAGAGGACTAAATACAACAAAAGTACTAACCAACACCCAAAAGTGAGGTCTCATGACTTTTCTGGCTTTCGGTGTTTTAGGCAGGAGATATCAGAAAAGTTACCAGAGGAATAACTGACTTGTGGCGAACAAGCAGTCATAGCAGCGTTGCTTCTCTGTCGCTCTTCCTCTCACAGGAAGTGAGCTGGATTTAGACCTCCATAAGAGAGGTTAGTTTTACCCTGCTGATGATCTGTTGTTGCAATAGGAATTCTGCTCAGTACGCAGAACTCCATGAGGAGCCATTGGTGCTAAGCTACCATCTATGGGATTATTTCTGAATACCTCTAAGTCCGAATTCTGCCTAGAAGTAATGATACCATATTCCTGTGGATGTTTGGTTGTCTCTGATAACCGGCACCAGTTCAGAGAGTCACTTGTGACAGGCCTGAAGGCTGGCCAAACGGTGGTCGCCCATCTCCAAAGTTGCAGTCATGTTTGTGGAGAAACATATTAACATTAAACAAAGTGCAGTCATAATTCAGTGTATCTAAAATAATGAAAGCAAAGCTGCAGTTTCACATTTTTTTCTTCCTTGTTGTTGGCAGCAAGGAAGAAAATAAAAATAAAAATGAAAAACCAACATTTTCCTGCTCAGGGGATCACCTGATCTTAAAAATATCTCCTCTGCTGGCTCTGCAGTCACATTTCTTGTCACAAACACTGACTATTATGATTTGTCAGAAAGTACTTAAGAGCCAATTACACCAAACAAGTTGCTGAGCATGTCATTTCCCAACTGGGAGTTATTTTGCAAAGTCACGCTATCGACGCCGCTCTGTCAGAGCCGCAAGCCAACGAACACAGGATAGATCTGTGAGCGCACCCTGGGAAAGCTCTCATTTCTGGTTGTATGTCACCCAAATCGCCTTGTTTACATGCCTTAATGGTTAGCAGCAGACAGCCTGTGGTGGGACGCCCGCGTGTGTGTGTCTGTGAAAGGGAATACCACGTTTAGCTGCAGCATTTTTCCTAGCTGTAATTAACTCTAAAGATAAAGTAGGGTTTTCTCCCGCTGCCAAATTTTAGGAGATTTCTCTGGCTCATGCTGAAAATGTCAGCTTACAGATAAAGCAACACATATAGTATTTAAAACTGAATATGTGGCTATTTTTATCAACGGCGTTTTCACAGCCCAGCCATATTCAACTGTTGTTTGAGTTGGGCATCTTACAGTCATTTTAAAGTCCCCAGGCGGTGATTATTGTAATTGTTCAGCATCTAACAAAACTACGTGAGTAATTAGGTTGCCGGAAGCCTTCTGGTTTCTGTTTGCAGCCCATCACCTATTATCAGCTATTTCTCTTTTTGTATCTTTTAAAAATATACTTATAATCTGACTGTAAACAATGACCAGTGCTTGAAGCATGAATTTGTGGCCCAGATAACCATGCTCCTGATTTCTGCTGCCAATGCTAACAAGCCTTAAAACAATTGACCGTGACCAGAATTCCCCAGTGACATTAAACAAAGAGCGAGATCATACCTGACTTCTATTAATTAGCTGCTTGTTGAATTCAGAACTGAATTTAAATCCTTCTTCCCCCATACAGTGAGATTTCAATGAGTCAATCAGGCCTAATCGTACCTTAAAGACCTTGTAGCATCATATTACCCCAACAGAGAGCAAACATTTCAAAACCCAAACCCAGTTAGCCTTCAAACTTTCCTTTTTCATAAATCTCATAGATAAGACTGAATCAGGTGACCCTGAACCATCATTTACTTACAGTATGCCTCTGTAGGCTCAGGCTGCTGGGGGACTTTCCATGATGCACTAAGAATTTCTTCTCCCCTCACCATTACCTTTCCCTTTCCCGTAGTCACATTTTGTCCTGTTTGTTTTTAATGGTCACTCAGTACTCTTGTTTTCCACCTTGACTTTCTTCTCACCCCCTAAACCAGATGCAGGAAATGAGTGCCCTCATCTGAGACCTGAGAAAAAAAGTTGTTCCTCCCCACCATCACCAAGTGTTTGTTTATAGGGAATCTTGAACCTGTAACTCTAGTAAGCAAAAGATCTTTTTTGTACCTAAGCTGAAAAAAGCTAAGAAGTTTAAACTAACACAAAATGATATAAAGTATCTTTTATTATGTAAGGTATGCTTGGTTTCAGTTTTGTCACTTCATGTTTAATTTGGAAAACACTTTTGAAATAACCAAGTTATTCTACTTCCTGCCTCTATTCTGTTTCCCACCCATTTTTGTGCCACAGCTGTGTATAATCTTTGTATCACCTACCTGAGTGTAGAGATCTTGTGCTATTGTGCAGATAAACCAGTGACTTTGTGTGACTTTCCCCGGAAGCTCAACAAAACCGTTAAAGTGTACAAAGTTAGTCTCCAAAAGTTGATTCTGTTCATCTGGACGTAGCGTTTTGTGGGAGAAACGTTTTGTCACTCATCCAAGTGACTTCTTCAGTCTCAGCTGACTGCAGGTTTCCCCAATCTTATAAACAGTACATTTGCATAATGACTGAAACCAGCCCACTGAAGGAACAATGGGCTGGGAGGTCAGTTCCTTAATCATAATTATGCAAATTCTCATGACCATTGATCAACAACCACTGACCAAAACCCACTGATCAAAGACCACTGATCAATGGCCATGAGTACCATTCACAGAGAGTTGGGGAATGGCTGCAATCACAGCATTGTAAGATGGCGAAAGATGTACCCTTAGGCCCCCTCCTCGATTCAGAGATGGTCTTTCCCTTTTCACGTAAATGGCCTCCTTGACTCCGCGCTCAAACCAGCGTTCCTCCCTGTCCAGGATGTGTACATCCTCATCATTGAAAGAGTGTCCACTGGCCTGTAGGTGTAAATAGACTGCAGAGTCCTGGCCTGACGAGGTAGCTCTTCTGTGTTGTGCCGTCCGCTTCGCCAGAGGTTGTTTGGTTTCCCCGATGTATAAATCCTGGCAATCCTCCTGGCACTTAACAGCGTACACTATGTTACTCTGTTTGTGTCGGGGGACCCGATCCTTGGGGTGGACCAATTTTTGGCGCAGCGTGTTTTGGGGTTTAAAAGCCACAGAGACCCGGTGTTTAGAAAAAATGCGTCTCAACTGCTCCGATACTCCTGACACATATGGGATCACTACAGGTTTTTGCTTGGGCAGCGGTTGTCCTTCTCTCCTGGATAGCTGGAGCTTTCTTTAGGTGCCTTTCCCGCTTTGACAGAAGTCCAGCTGGGATAACCACATTTACTCAGGGCCTTCTTGATGTGCTGTTCTTCAGCTTTCCTGGCCGCTGTGTCTGTGGGGATGGTGTTCGCTCTGTGTTGTAGCGTCCTAATGACACCCAGTTTGTGCTCCAGTGGATGATGAGAGTCAAACCTTAGATACTGATCCGTATGTGTAGGTTTACGGTACACGTCAGCTTTTAGATGTCCCCCATTACTGATGGAAATCTCACAGTCTAAGAAGGCTAACCTGCCACTTTTCATATCCTCCCTGGTGAATTTGATGTGTCGGTCCACCGAGTTAATGTGATCCGTGAAATGTAGTACGTCCTGAGATTTGATTTTCACCCAGGTGTCATCCACATATCTGAACCAATGGCTTGGTGGTGTTCCAGGGTAGGATAGCAAAGCCCTCTTTTCCACTTCTTCCATGTACAAATTGGCCACGATGGGTGAAACTGGGGAGCCCATGGCACACCCATGTTTCTGCCTGTAGAACTGACCCTTGTATGTGAAGTAGGTGGAATGAAGACACAGTTCCAAAAGCAAACACACTTGGTCAATGCTGAGAGTGGCCCTGTTGCTGAGGTTGGTGTCATCCTGTAATCTCTTACGGACTACCTCCAATGCTTCCGTGACCGGGATGCAAGTGAAGAGAGATGTAACGTCGTACAAGACCATGATTTCATCTGCCTCCATAATGACATCTCTCACCTTCTCAACAAAATCCAGGGTGTTCTGGATGTGGTGTTCAGAGCTGCCCACCAGCGGGCCTAAGGGTACATCTTTCGCCATCTTACAATGCTGTGATTGTAGCCATTCCCCAACTCTCTGTGAATGGTACTCATGGCCATTGATCAGTGGTCTTTGATCAGTGGGTTTTGGTCAGTGGGTTTTGGTCAGTGGTTGTGAATCAATGGTCATGAGAATTTGCATAATTATGATTAAGGAACTGACCTCCCAGCCCATTGTTCCTTCAGTGGGCTGGTTTCAGTCATTATGCAAATGTACTGTTTATAAGATTGGGGAAACAGTCAGCTGAGACTGAAGAAGTCACTTGGATGAGTGACGAAACGTTTCTCCCACAAAAATGCTACGTCCAGATGAACAGAATCAACTTTTGGAGATTTACTTTCCTGAATGATTGAGAATGCATCAAGATGTACAAAGTTAGCATGACCCATAAGGTCACACTAGTAACAATAATTCGGGTTAACAGAGTGACGTGTCCTGGAATGAACCTTTAGTGTCTTCTCCTGCATTGTAAATACATTCCTATTTGTATATGCACAAAGAAGTGGACACAGATTTTTTTCCCACAGTTAAAACTTAGCTTTGACCATCGCATATCCTCCCTCTTATTTATCACCATTAGAAAAAATCACTATGGACCATTCATGGTCCCTGTTAAGTACAAACAACTCCACATGATCCAGCTCCCAAGGTTGTGGAAATAGTTTTAGACCTTGATATGATCTTACAGGTCAACTTCACATGTGAAAACCTGCCCTTATAAAGTTTTAAAGAGTGATAATACCCCTTTTAATCCCCTGGCTTTTTCACCGTCAGACTCTGAGAGATTATCAAGTAATTCCAATTTAAATAAATCACACTGACACTTCATCATGTGAGGGTCGATTTTGATTTTGTTGAGTATAAAGTCAGCAGATTACTGACTCGTACATCTCCTATTACTCACATTTACACTGTTTATTCCTGCATAATACCAATCACAACGTGAATGATTTATGAATTCATCTCTGAGTTTTAACAGGTCGTACTTCTGGGTGTTTGAGCTTTTAAGCAGACTTTATCCTCGGGTTGGCCTTCGCCATCGCTGATGTAATATGACAAGAGTCTCTGAGGGACGGGCATTTTCTTTTTGTAATGTGTTTGTGCTGAGAGGAAATGGAATTGGAAGTTTAATTTGTCTTTATTGACAAGTGACTGAGAAGTGGCACTGAAGCTGCAGCCACACAAGGCCAAGCTGACAGTGAATAAAGAGTGTGAAGGTGCCGACAACGGTTGTGATTGCTGTGTGGCATTTGGATGAACATGTGTTATGTTTGACCCAAAGAGTTATTATCATAATTATAAATACAATATAAATATGTGTAAAAAGTGGTTATTTTGCAACCAAGTCCATCCTGAGGTAATAATTTCTAAACAAGTTTATATTACGATGTTTTGTGGCTTCAGATACAGATGTGGCTGTAATGTACCTGCGAATTACTGCTGAGTAAAAGATTAATAAAATAATTTCGCTCACCTAAACAAAAGCACAAACTTCTTGGATTGTCTGTAACACACATCAAGACATACTAGTAGGTATTACTGGTCAGGTAATTCATTAAAAATCCTCTGAGAGGCACCAACCACACAAACACAGTTGAAAAAAGTAAAGTTCAGTGACTCTAATTGGTGGACAGTGATTGACAACAGCTGCCATCAAGCATCGGAGTCAAATTGATGGAAATTATCCATAAAGTCACAAACTGCAGACATGCTTTTTAATGTCATTAAATTGGATATTTTAATATAGACATATGTTATCCATTCATCTTCCTCCATCAACTGTCATAGGGCAAAAGGTCACCAAGCTGCAGGTCAAACACATGGAGACGAACATACATTGACACCTCACCCAATTTACAATCACCAGTTCATCCAATGCGCATGTTTTTGGACTATGCAAAGACTTGGAGACTTGCAGTGCTGACCCTACTGTTCTAAACTGCTCTAAAATATCATGTCCTGCAGGAAAACTACACCTATGACAGTGAAATTTGGTTACTTATGGTTGTATGTTTGTGAACTAATTCTGAACATTATCAGCACCCTAGATGGCGCTGATAATGAATTTTATTGGGTTTTATGGCTATTCATAATGAACAGTCATTGCATCGTCTGCTACTCTGATAGAAACCACACTGGCTGAATGAGGCTGAATAGAAATACGGGTCAATTAAATCAACAGGTGTTTTCAATGGAAACAGACTCTCTTTGGTTATTGTTTGTTCTACCGAGCAACCGTAACCAAGGAGCGCGGAGGAGAGGCGAGACTTGACAAAGGGTAAATCTGGCCCGAGTGTGGTTTTAGCCTGTCCTCGCCTGAGCGATCCAACATACCCGCCTAAAAAATCTGCTCAGATCACATTTTTTCTCCTGCGCAGGAGAAGAAGGAATGAGAATATTTGGAGTTTTATTCCCTGCGGGAGGAGGAAGCATCACATCAAACGGCAAAGTGTGATGTTTCAGCTGATCACTGCCTCGTTTAGTGGGAAACACACAACTCAGCGTGTGTCTCACACGCGCGCACACACACACACACACCCGGAGCCACGGGTGGTCTCTGTGTTTGAATGTGATATGTCTACTTTACAGGTCTGTGTGCATATGTGTATGTGTGTCTTTGATGGTCTGTGTGTGTGTTTGTGTGTCATAGAGGCATCTGTTCATTGGAATAAACAACTTTCCATATTTAGCTGCCAGGAAAAAGAGAGGGAATTAGCAAAAAATCCTTCCCAACTATGTGTGTGTGTGTGTGTGTGTGTGTGTGTGTGTGTGTGTGTGTGTGTGTGTGTGTGTGTGTGTGTGTGTGTGTCCAAATGGAAAGAAGTGATAGCTCTTTTTTTCTCTAAGGGAGATGCCAGCATGAAGAATTCTAAAATTAATTCCTTTGTCTTTTAAGTGGAGAGAAGAGGAGGTGAAATTAACCCAGAGAAATACGGGAGGGGAGCCTCGCTGTGCTTCCTAAATAAACTGGACAAAGGAGACGAGAGAGTGGATAGGAGGACAAAAACAGATGCAAATTTACTTATTAGGGCAACTGCTCTTATAAACAAACATTTGTTTAAAAAAAATAGAAGAAGAAGAAAATAGCAAACGTGGTCAGATGAGAGGACAAAAATGATGAGATAAAATGGGCAACCCAACAAAAAGCTTTCTCCCATGATCTCCAAAAGCAATTAAAAAAAGATAAAATATATAGAGATGAGAAGATTAGACGAGCTGAAGTAGACGGAGAAATAGCAAGAAGAAGGGAAGCGAGACAAAGGTTAATGGAAGATTTTAATGTGGTGAGAGAAACAGAGAGAGAGGACAAAAATGTAGAGGAGACATAAATAAGGAGACACGAAAGAGGAGAATGGCACAGAGAGAAGAAGAAGGATAGGAAAGGTGTGGAAAATCCTCCCTCTTTCAACAAGAAAACAAAATTAGGGACCAGAGGACAGAAAGGACACGTGAGAGATAAAATGTGCAGAAATGATACAACTGAAACTTTAATAACTGAAGTTATAAAAGGGAGGAGAGTCGACACTAAAGGAGTTGGGAAATTTGCAAAAGGATGATCGAGAGGGGAGAGGAGAGTGTTATTCTGAACAAGCAGTAAAAGGGAGGGAAGGAAATGATAACTATGCCAGAAGATGATGGGAAAAACTAGACATTTAAACAGATGGGAGAGTTTGAGATGGGTAAAAAAAAACAAAAGAAGAAGAGAGAGAAATGCATGAGGGGGCCAAAGGAAGATTTAGATGAGGGGACAGAGGAGTAAATTTCCTATAAAGAGGAGAAGAGGCGGAAAAGAGGAGAGACGATATGAGATAGGAAGGATGGAACATCTTCATATCTGAGAAGGCAAGCAGAGAAAGAAAAAAGATAAAACAAAACAAAAACAGGACAGAAAAACAAGCGACAAGAAGAGAAAGAAAGGAGGGAAATTAACAGTTGCTTGCAGAACCACAGTTACACACTGACCCCTTTTGGCTCACTGAGGTACTGCATGCAAAGATTTAGCCATTTGGAAGAAATGACAAATGTTGTTTTTCTTCTGTTTCCTGGAAGTCAATCAAGAAACCTAGACCTCATAAAACACCCTGAGTCACAGGGATACTGGGATTTATTTAATGAAAAAAAGGGAGAGAGAGAGAGTAACATTATTCCATCAAAAGGACCAAATCTTGCTCACTTTCAAACCGAGCCAAGGACTTCCAGGTAGCAGCTGGCATCTGCCTGCCTGAAAAACTGCTGACTGTCTTGTTTTCCCCTCCCAGCTCTGAGTTGAATTACATAAAAAACAGGTGCCGTTAGTGAATCAGCGTATCTGTAATCGGTGAATCTGTTCCATTTGTGGGTGAGTATCTAACCAGTGCCAGATATGGATGCAGATAAGTTGTTTGTTGGCTGTTTACTGGAACCATCTTCTCGTTTGTGGTGCAAGTTAGAGGCCAGAGCAGAGCCGCAGAGCGACCCCCTCTGTGGACATTATGCCTGTTACTTATCTGCGTCTCTTTGATTAAAAACTGCTTTTTACGAGACCAAAGCGCTTTGGTTAAACAGCAATTATGCATGTGGTTTAATTTTCTGACCGAAGGACCTTGTCAGCTTTGAACTATTCTGCAAGATATAGTTACTGCACACTGGAGCGTGAAGGGCAATACCACATTACTGCAGGCCATTCTCAAAATAAGGTTGCAGTCGATGACAAACTGATGCTCAGTGCTGCATAAATCGAAATAAATGCAAAGGAAATTCAGTATTTTGCCAGGAAAATAAATAAGAACAAAAATGCGGACATATTATTGCCTTTGAAATAAAACGCTTTCCTTTTTTCCTCTTCTCTTCGTTTCCCTCGGTTTTCTCCTTCCTCATGTCTCCTGTTTGTTTAGCCCTCTCTCTGGTGTAGGTGTTTACACTGGGCATAGCAGATCATGCTAAATCACCTGGCACACTTGAAGCTCATCTTCACACTAAGCTTGGAGCGTTTAAACCACAACTCTTCTCTCCGTTCTCCACCAGCTCATGCAACATTTCATGCAGTCAGTGTGCCCACAACCTTGTTAAACCCTCCAAAGCCCAACCATCAGAGCCATGTGCCAGCTCCAGCCTCCATTCCTCACCAGCTACTGTACAAATTCCCCTCTTAGAAAGCAACTCTGCAACTCAGTTTATAATAAACCTCAGGGTCCAGCTTATATAGTCTTAACAGTTAACCTACGCTCTACATTTGGTGCTCTTCGTGGAAGACAAGATCGCTAATCAAAGTGGAAATCTAGTCAAACAAAAACTACTTTAACTTTACTTTTCTTGTTTGTTTGGGTTGTTTTTTTGTTGTTGTTTTTTTTTAATTTGATTTCAATTTTGACCACCATAAAAACCACAAATATATACCAGAATTTAGAGCATTAAGCTTGAGTAGCATCCATCCATCCATTTATTGTTGCTTATCTGGGTTTAGATCACAGTCTAAGGAGAGATGCCCGGACCTCCTGCACATAGATCAACTCCTGCAGCTCAACCCGAGGGAGGGACACCGAGGTTTTCTCAGGCCAGCTGAGAGGCATAATCTCTCAGCATGCCCTGAGTCTGCCCCTGGGCCTCCTCCCAGTAAGATGTACCTGAAATATCTCACCTGTGAGGTGTTCTAGTCTAATCTGCAACATTAATGAAAATACACAAAACAGATTTTAAAAACAAATCTTATCTCCATCAGCAACAGGACGGATCAGGAGCTGAAGTCAACCAAGGCAGAGAGGGAGACCTGAAGATGGAGGGTTGACAGACGGTACCAGCAGACCTGCACGTCTCATTAGTCTTCATCATGTAGACCTCGGGGGTTTGTGTAGGTTTGTGCAGACGGTGCAGGAACGCTTGAATGTTTGCTTTTAGGGATTTTTGTAGTTACCACAAAAAAGTCAAAGTGAAATTCCAGATAAAGGTCCAGCTGTCTGTGTTGTGAGTTTCAGTTAGTGGAATCTAAAAACTTAAGCAATGTAATAACTTGATTGTTGTAATGATACTACAACACGATTAGGTAAAAAGTAGTATGTCTTCAGCTCCTCAATTCATATTTAGCAGGCAAAGTGAAAAAATGAATAAAATAATCAAGTTAATTAATACTGTGAAATCATTTTGACAACTTGGCTCACCGGTGCACTGAATGTGACGACCTGTAGAAATGAACATTTTAAAATAGAAAAAGAAAGAAGAAAGAAAGTCAGAGTAAAACTGGCTGAAAGTGCAGCTTGTAAATTTAGCACTACTTTGCAGCCAAACTGTAAATGTCAGATGTTGAAATTCAGCTTTTTTTGGTGCCACTAAAAAGGTTTCAGCACTCAGGAATAAAATATAAGGATAACAGTTTATTTATAGGATTTAAAATAAACGGCTTTCTTTACAGCCACTGAATTTTGAACTTTCACAAATATATTAACAGTTTCATTGTGATTATGATTTTCTATTGACTTCCTTTTCTAGAGTTTTTCCACCCTTTATGTTCAGATTTTTTTAACCTTGTTTTTTAAATTCTTTGTGAGTTTAAATTGTTTTGTTGATTTCACGTGAAATGGTTTAAACCTCTTCGAAGTCATTGAAGTGATTGAACCAAAATATCTCTGCACAACAATCACACACATTACCTGGATCTGAGTTTTTTGTTTACGGGACAAATGACGAAGTCTGTTTTCTGATCCAGTGAGTCTCTTGGGATCCTCTCCATCTGGGTGTCCTCCAAGTGCCCATGTTGGCAGCTTTCAGACATCCAGGCTGTTCTTCACAGCCGATGTAGATGGTTCCAGTCCCAAGTCTCTTCCAAATGCACCCTTCATCCTCTCAAAGGTCCTACTTTATTTAAAGCTGTAAGTAGCATATGGCTTCTGATCTAATCATCATATAACAGACGTTCCTATTTTTGCCTGTGCTTTTTCTTTCTTCATCGGCAGTGAAAATACAGACATATCACTCAATTTTGTTACTGCATAGTCTTATAAATGTCTCTTTTCATAAAATAGCTTGTATTTATGTATACATAATATATAAGGTTACAGTGTTATTGTGTCACTTGCTGATTTGTTACGTTTACATATGAAAACTACTTGGATATACTTAGTAAAAAAAATGATTTGGGGTTTAAAGATGCACTTTCTCATAACTCTGTATGTAAAAAACTACATTCATGGTTAGCCAGTTTAAATAAGACACCAACAGTTAGTACACCTTGCATGTGCAGGATCTCACAAACACCCCGGCTTTCATAAAGTGGCAGTGATTAGCACTCTGGGAATGAGGAGAGGCTGGGCTTACTTTCACACAGGCTTCACTCCACTTTATTGTGCGTTGACCCTGAGACATCTCAGGACAGATTTGAGGGCGGGTTCTACTTTTGCATCATTTTTTTGTTTGCTTAAGTTGCATTGAGTTTGACCTCTCAGGTCCACCACATATTTGGACAGAAAAGATGATGGAAAAGTTGAGTGGAAAAAAATAAGAACAGATTCTTGAAAGGGGGTCTTAGATCTTGCCCGCTGTCCTGTTTTCAGCTTGAGAGATTAAGAAAACACCAGGAGCACCACTCTGATTCAGACTTTCAGGCAAAGGGATTTTCAGACGTTTACCGAGCATATCGTGATCAAACAGGTTCCTCAAACAAATTACAAGTGAAACATTCTTCAGGGCTGCTTGTCAGTCAACTTCCTCTTTCTGATGTAAAATTAGCCCCTGCAAAGTTGGATTGTTTTGGTCTCCCAACTGTCTCCCAGCTAAATCACTGCCTCGTTTTCTATAAACACTCTTCTTTTTCGTTTTAACAGAGCCCCTGGTCCTAATAGACAAACTTTATTAAATGTCTAATTGCATCTGTAGCACAAATGTGTTCGCCGCTGATCAACCTTAGGTAGGACTAATCTATCAATTCTTGATAAAGTTAGAGTTATTTACACTTACAGTCATGGCTGCTGTAAGAATGGCATCATCAATTGTGATTACATTTTAGGCTTTAAATAAGTTGCTGTCACGCATTGTGCAACAAGGAAAAGGGAATTTAAAGCAAAAACTGAATATTTAATTCAGCCGAATGTGTTTTCCAGAGTGGATGTATGTCTGTGATTTATTATCCCGACTATAACTACAGCCCTCTGATCCTCCTCTGTGCCAGACAGGCAGAGCATGTGCAGACTGCACCTTCAGGTGACATTACCCACACTGCAGGCTGTGTCAGCTCCAGCTGACTTGTGGGTAGAGCCTCAACTGCTGTAATACAGCTGTTTGTGTGTGTGCATGTATGTGTGTCTGTGTGTGTGGGGCGGTAGATCTGAAAAATGTATTATCGGAGATTCAGGGGAAAGATGGCATCAATTTCAATTACACATGTACGCATAAGTGATAAAAATAGCCTGTTTATGATTCAACAAACCCTCTTCCTTCTTAGAGACATCAGCTGAATTGATAGTTCTCCTCTGTGTGTTTGTGTGTTTGTGTGTGTGTGCCCTGCAGAAGAGTTATTGCACTCATCAATATTATGAAGGAACAAAGCCAATAAATTCACACGCACACAAGTATGGCGCATAAAACAACACACGTACGGGAACATCCTGCATCTACACACTTACCTGCACGTTTTTACCTTGAAACTGTCCGCTGTTATACTGAGAGCCAAGGCTCCCAGAGAGACTGTGACAGGAGTGATAACTCTGCCAAGACCCGATTCTGTGTGTGTGTGTGTGTGTGTGTGTGTGTGTGTGTGTGTGTGTGTGTGTGTGTGTGTGTGTTGGATTTTTGGGATGTTTTTTTTTCATTTCTAAGTTTTCCCTTTTCTCTGCATCATGTTCAGTTTTCTGGTGTCTTTTCTGATTGTTGGTTTTCTCATGCTACTTCTTTTACTTTTTGCTTCCTCCCTGTCTGATTATCTTCTCCTGTGTGCACTGGTGTCTTATCCCCAATCAGTCCACAGTGTTTGTACTCCTGTGTTCCCCTTGGTCTTTAATTGTGCTCCTTTGTTGTGCAGCCCTGTTTTTCCTTCATTTTCTTCCTGGCTCCTTGTTTGTGTGTGAATTGTTTTTCAGTCATTTTTTTTCTTCCTCTTGTTGTACATTTGAGTCTCCTACGAGTCCCGTGAGTTTTTCCGGTGTGTTTCCTTAGCGAGGACAGAAAAATTGGATCAGGTGATTTACATTTTGGATTTATTGTCAACAGACAGCGAAGTCAAAAAGTTTATTACTACAAAATACAACAATGTTGAATGAAAATATGACCGTTTGAGATGAAGCCCACGGATATCAAAGAATGAATTGTTTTGCTTTAATGATTGCACTGACACTGGAATGAATATTTGGGCCATATGTGGCCCACCCCTGCAGTTTTCTGTGAGCCATATTTGGCCTTGACTACATTGATGACTTATACGGCCCAGATGTCAGGTGTGCAGAGACCATTCTTAATGTAAGACCACATTTGGCTCACATATTTGCCGGTTCCGTAACTGAGAAAATCTGAAGGCGTTATTGTAGCTAAGAAATGGTTTTATTGAAAATAAACTTCTCTAAAATTCCAACAATCGTTTACACCATGAGATCTTTATGCAAAATAATGTTCATCGCTGTTATTTAATAATATGTGACATTTTTTTGGTTTGTTTTGGGGAATTTTATGCTGTTGTTTTTACATGATCTTCTTCACTCTGGTATATATTTGTCATTTTACTGAAATTGGTTTCAGAGCTTACGCCAATAAAAGGATTGAGAAAACAGAGTGACGTTTGAAGCAGGCAAATTATTTGCTGTCTGCTTGTAGTGTTTGGAAAATGGAAAACATAGCAAACACACGCACAGAGTTGGGTTTCGAGAACAAATAATAAACCATGAACTTAATAAACTGTGGCTTGAGCATAAAAAAAACATGAATATAAAATGTTTTATTCCACATACAGTAATTTGAGGGATGATTGGGACGTTATCTGTAAGCTTAAAGATGATGGCATTTCAAAAGTTAAAAATGAAACCGGCTGGTAGTTTTATTTTGTGTGTTTTTTTTATAATAATCTTTTTACAAAATGGGAAAATATGATGATTTTGCAGCACTAACCGAACTGGAAAAAAGGAAAGACAAATGTTTGGGAGGAAAGCTGGTGGCATTTATAATCCGAGTGACGCACAAGGTGTACTCCTTTCCCTCTGTCTTTGTGTGTGTCTGTGTGTGCATGTGTGTGTTATTCATAGTCCTGATTGGCGTCATCAGCTCTGAACAACCCACTGCTGCTTCAGAAAGTCACGCTGCGATGCAACATGTCAACCAGCAGCAAGCGTCATGGCTCTCACCCAAATACACACCGAGCTGAGCCAGTGTGTATGTGTCAGCCTATCTTTGTGAGGTCCGTGTGTCACTGAGGTTCCTTATAAAGATAGAAAACTGTTTGTTTGTCCATATGTGTGTGGAAGACAACTAATTGAATTTGTGAATAAAAGTGTTGTTCTGCAAACCTGATATTTCCACCAATACAAATCTGTTGGGATAATTAAGATAACAATCTAAAACCATATGGTTAGATATGACTTTTTTAACATGCAGTCTCCTGAGATATTTAAATATGTTTCTCATATTCCCATCACCTCTTTGTCATGGTTCTGGGTTGTTAGACGCAGCGTTTTGTGTTTAATATTGGTGGCATCTTATGTTTCGGGTTAATTTTTGTTTTCTTAGTTCCTAGGGTTTTGGTTCTTGTGTTTAGTGTTTTACTATTCCTCCCTGTGCTCTCCCCTTGTGCTCTGTTCATGTCCCTGAGTTTTTGTTGTTAAACAGTCTGTGAATTTCCTGTTTTACTTTGAAGGTCTGTGTCTCGTCATGCCCATTAGTTTTAGCTGTGTCCTTCCCTGTGTATCATTTCCTGATTACCTGGTGTGTATTTATATTGTGTGTCTGCCTCTGCTATGTAACTTGGTGAATATCTGCGTCTCTCTGCTCTCCATTCTCCGCTCTTCATCCCCTGTGTCACCTCCATATGTTTTTCCCTGAGTGTTATTCCGTGAGTTATGGTTTCGGGTTTTGTTTGTTATTAGTTTCCCCAGTTTGGGTTATATGTTTCGTTCTGTCCTTGCTTTTGTTATTTTCACCTTCTACAATAAAGCTCCCTTGCATCACAGCAGGTGCCTGCATTTTGGGTCCTTCTTCTCTACACCACACAACTGCTGCCACAGCCGTGACACTCTTAGCTTTATTCTGTTTAACATCAAACTTACCGACTTTCAAATCTCTGACTTTGAAACCTTAGCTAGGTGCCCAGGGAAACACTCAAATGGGTTTTGCTTGCTGTAGTCCCTTGTCCCATCTATCCTCTGAGATCTAACTCACCACAGAATTGCAGTGAGTACTTGGACAATCATGCAATTTTATCATTTTCATACAATTGTTATGATGTTTTTGTCTCATTTGTCTTTTGTAGTGTCACTTCCATTAATTTCTATTCATGCATGGCTTCCAAGCATTCCTGTTAAACACCATTGTTTTTTGCATGTAAGCACATGTACACTGGTTGCATACACTTAATGTTTCACTCTGCATAGTCAAAGACCTATACAGTGACACAAATATAGCCCAGTTAACTGTTTTACCTTCCCTTCTTTCTGATGTCTATACTGACTTGCACACAACATTGTTGCTTTTGTGTTTACTTAGTAGATCTCATGTGTGGACTCTTACATATCAACATATTATTTACCTTGAGCCTGTTTGCTATGTTTGGGGGCTCGTCCAGGATTGTTCAAACCATATGTTAAGATGTTGAACTGTTAAATTGAGTTTAATGGTTTTTGTTTATTTAACCCTTTCAGACATAGTGGTCACTACAATGGGCAGCTATTCAAAGGCTGTTTTCTTGTATACGTGTCAGTGTTGATGCTATACTTGCACATAAACCACTACATTGGACACTAATGTGTCACTCCATACCCTGCCACCCACTGGTCATTTAATGTTATTATAGTTGTATGACGTGCTTCATTGTAATCATTGTTATTTAACCCTGTCATGCATGAATTATGACAACCTCAATCAGAATTTTTATTTAGTATTTTTATTATTTTAATGCCTAAAGATGAATAAAAATACTTAAAGGGTTAAGTACAAGTGAAGTGTTTTGGTTGACGGGGGATAACAGCAGCATCAGGTCCTATTTTATCTACAAACCCAGTTATTTTACAATTTAACACATGATAATCCAAAGAGAATTTTTTTATTTTTATATAGAATCCAATACTCAGAGGCTGCTGCACTATCTTATACATAGACATTATATTTTAACCAATTTAAGTTTGATTGGCATTCCTTTTATTGTTTTCTGTCATAACCTCTTTTCAGAGTTTTTAGTGGCACAAAATTATTTTCAGTATTCATGTAAACTCCTATTTGTTTGCATCTTTTACGAGAATTTGAATACTTCAAATGAATAGAAACCAATGAATTCCCTTTTCATTTATCATTATTCCTCATCATTATTATCATTTGCTTGTCATAATTTTGCTGTTGTTGGGTTTTTTTGCACTAAACAAGCAAACTTCTGTGCCAAGTCTAAAGTCTTATTCACACATTCACAACATAACATAATAACACTACATTCAAAAAGGGGGAAAACAGCACAGTAGGAAAAAAGTCATTCAAAAGTTACTAGTGTAAAAAAAACATTAGTTATATCATCTCTCCTCCCTTGTCCTAGAACAAACTCCCATAAAGGTTAAACTGGTCATGCCAAAACCAATAGGAAACCACCTGTCTCCATGTTACATGCAGATTGGCTATTTTCCCTGAACTGAGTGCCAGAAATCCCAGAGCCAAGTGTGTCTCAACATGTTTTCAGTGCGTCCTCTGATGCTTGGAAGCATGGCTGCAGGAACTCCCAGTGTCACCAACACAAATACAGAAAGAAGACACTGTAACTGCTACAAGTACATTTTTATATAGTCTGTGGATATTTAATGACTAAAAATAATAATAATTGGGAGAAAAATATTTTTGTTGGCTATTGTCCAATGCTTGATAGTGTTATTTTAACCCATTCACTGAGTGCTTCCTTTTTGGTTAGTAAAGAAGATTTACTGGAAAGATCCCAGAACAAAGTCTGTCAGTGCTGAAAGTCCAAAAACAAAATAGTCTTGATACTCTGATGTTTTAGGGCTTCAGCCCATTAGTCATATAATAAGGTCTTTCAGCAACTTGTAAAACTGTAGGATCTTTAGTCTACACTAAGCTCCTAAAATGCTGTATCCTAATTTAACTTAACTTTTTTTGGGGGACCACTGATCATAACATTTCAGGGTCACAGAGGCTAGGCTTTGTTAGCACAGTGGCATGGTGGTGCAGTGGTTAGCACACAGCCTTACAGTAAAAAGGTCCTGTGTTCTGTGCCTGTATGTTCTCCCTGTCCTCCACATTCCTCCCACAGTCCAGTCCAAAGACGTGTGGGGTTAATTTGTGATTCTAAACTGAGAAAATAGACGTGTTTCTTCTATATTTGTATAGATGAAGCTACCCGGCAGTCTATAAGTGATTCAAACCATCTCCAGCTGCAACAGTTTTGCTGAACTCTGGTCGTCATTAATTAATATTTACATGTTTATTAATAATTACGAGCAAATAATATAATGTGCATGATACCTACGTAACGAATAGTTTATGCTGGATCTTATCTTATACAGGTAAAATAAATGAAATAAAAAGCTATTACATGCTTACATTTGACCTCGGAACGGTTTTGTTGATCATGATGCAGTGATGACGTCTGTCCACTGGGTGGTGGTGTTGTAAAGGGATCAGATGGTTGTAAAAAAAGAAACGAGCTGGTATCATTAACTCCAGAACAACTGTCCATATTTGAAGCCGAGTTTTCAGGGTATTCAAAATCATAACTGAGTCAGACGGTGTTCAGGGCAAACAATCATCTTATAACTGCTGCATATTTTATCAAAAACTAGATTTGCTCACAGCTTACACGAGACATGGTGAACATGGACTTGAATGTACAGAGTAAAGCCAGCTAGGAGATTGGTCCATCAGACCAAGCCACATACTCTGCTTATTTTAACACATTTTCTCACAGCAGATTTTAGTCTGTGCTTTCCATCATAAAATGTATAAATAATAATAAATAATAAAGCTAATTCTACTGTAAAATGTAATAGTCTATAAATAAATTCCTTATTACTGGCTGTGTGTAAGCATAATCTTATGCTGCACATACATTTCTCAGAAGCTTTTATTTTGGCATCAGTCTGTGTCGTTATCTGCCACTTGTACAGAATCGTAACACATTCTGGGTTTCGGAGCCAGTGTTTCCGTCTTTCCAGTTTTTGACTTTAAATTTCTCTTCAAAATTCTGTGTTTGATTTGAACCTGTTTTGAGTTTTGCTTAGATTATGTGTTTGTTCATATTCTGTATTCATAGTTATCATTTTTAGTCATTCAAGGTTTTCCTGTCCTATGCTCCCTGTGTCTACTCTGCGTTTCTGTTAGGTGTCCCATGTATAGTTGGTGGTTATTTACCTTTTGCCTGTGTCTTCGTCTCAGTGTTTGTGTCCTGTCTTATTGTGATAGCCTCTGCTCCTGTGTGCATTGTGTTCAGGTTTTTGGCTCATGTGTTTTCTGTTTTGGATAACTTTTGAACCCTGTTTTCTTCAGCCAAATGGACATAAAGGTTCATTTTTGTTCATTTAAATCTGCCTTGGAGTCTCCATTTTAGGACCAAATTCTCCATAAACATGACACACTCTGAACACAGTAGGTCCAGAAGGAAGCCAAGGTTTCCTTTCCTGGTGGTGGACGTTCTTTCAGTCATTTTGAATAGCTTAAAACAACAATATTATAATACTGGAATCATATGCATTCATAGCTTTTTTTCCACTTATTCATCTCTTAATATCTGATATTTCACATCTAAACAGATGTGAAGAACAGATTTGCTGGATGAAAGAAATGTGAGCTTGGATTCAGATCAACTTTGTGTATTGTAATTTATTTTTTTGCAATAAGTAGTCAGTGCATTCTCCTCTAGACTGGTTTACCATATGAAAGAAGATCGGATGAATAAATGTGGGTGTCCCGTTGTATAAGGCAGGACTTGGAGCTGTGCAATCAAACAGAGATTTAGTTACAACACCAGGTGAGTTATATACAGTGGGGCAAAAAAGTATTTAGTCAGCCACCGATTGTGCAAGTTCCCCCACCTAAAATGAAGACAGAGGTCAGTAATTTGCACCAGAGGTACACTTCAACTGTGAGAGACAGAATGTGAAAAAAACAAAATCCATGAATCCACATGGTAGGATTTGTAAAGAATTTATTCGTAAATCAGGGTGGAAAATAAGTATTTGGTCAATAACAAAAATACAACTCAATACTTTGTAACATAACCTTTGTTGGCAATAACAGAGGTCAAACGTTTACTATAGGTCTTTACCAGGTTTGCACACACAGTAGCTGGTATTTTGGCCCATTCCTCCATGCAGATCTTCTCGAGAGCAGTGATGTTTTGGGGCTGTCGCCGAGCAACACTGGACTTTCAACTCCCGCCACAGATTTTCTATGGGGTTGAGGTCTGGAGACTGGCTAGGCCACTCCAGGACTTTCAAATGCTTCTTACGGAGCCACTCCTTTGTTGCCCGGGCGGTGTGTTTTGGATCATTGTCATGTTGGAAGACCCAGCCTCGTTTCATCTTCAAAGTTCTCACTGATGGAAGGAGGTTTTGGCTCAAAATCTCACGATACATGGCCCCATTCATTCTGTCCTTAACACGGATCAGTCGTCCTGTCCCCTTGGCAGAAAAACAGCCCCATAGCATGATGTTTCCACCCCCATGCTTCACAGTAGGTATGGTGTTCTTGGGATGCAACTCAGTATTCTTCTTCCTCCAAACACGACGAGTTGAGTTTATACCAAAAAGTTCTACTTTGGTTTCATCTGACCACATGACATTCTCCCAATCCTCTGCTGTATCATCCATGTGCTCTCTGGCAAACTTCAGACGGGCCTGGACATGCACTGGCTTCAGCAGCGGAACACGTCTGGCACTGCGGGATTTGATTCCCTGCCGTTGTAGTGTGTTACTGATGGTGACCTTTGTTACTTTGGTCCCAGCTCTCTGCAGGTCATTCACCAGGTCCCCCCGTGTGGTTCTGGGATCTTTGCTCACCGTTCTCATGATCATTTTGACCCCACGGGATGAGATCTTGCGTGGAGCCCCAGATCGAGGGAGATTATCAGTGGTCTTGTATGTCTTCCATTTTCTGATGATTGCTCCCACAGTTGATTTTTTCACACCAAGCTGCTTGCCTATTGTAGATTCACTCTTCCCAGTCTGGTGCAGGTCTACAATACTTTTCCTGGTGTCCTTCGAAAGCTCTTTGGTCTTGGCCATGGCGGAGTTTGGAGTCTGACTGTTTGAGGCTGTGGACAGGTGTCTTTTATACAGATGATGAGTTCAAACAGGTTCCATTCATACAGGTAACGAGTGGGGGACAGAAAAGCTTCTTACAGAAGACGTTACAGGTCTGTGAGAGCCAGAGATTTTCCTTGTTTGAGGTGACCAAATACTTATTTTCCACCCTAATTTACGAATAAATTCTTTACAAATCCTACCATGTGAATTCATGGATTTTTTTTTCACATTCTGTCTCTCACAGTTGAAGTGTACCTCTGGTGCAAATTACTGACCTCTGTCTTCATTTTAAGTGGGTGAAATTGCACAATCGGTGGGTGACTAAATACTTTTTTGCCCCACTGTACATATATAAAGTGATAAGGGAATGAGGGCTCCAGGGATGCCAATGAGAAGAAGGTAAAGAGTAAAACCTATTTAGTATGAGAGACTATATAGAAGGATTTAATGCCAGCTTTAGGTCCACATACACTGCAACTGTTACTGCACTCCTGACCCCTATAAATCATTATCATTCAGGTCCAGCTCTCTGAGGAAAGAAGACTGGGAGCTCACAACCTTTCTCTGATAGGTTACAATCACCTAGCCTGAAGATAATGAGAATACTTTCTCATCAGTGACATTTTGTTTCAATTCCAGTTTATAAAAATATCACGTCTTAGGCATGTACTTAATTATGGACATATCTTGTAGAATCACTCTTTACAAGACATCCTAAATATTGATGCATTAAAAAAAAAAACAAAAAAAAAATTATATCTGTGGCTAATCAGACAAAAGTTCGGAGTGCTACAAAGCACAGCCACGTGATCTAGATTAAAACATTCTACATGACTCGGCCTCCTTCTAGTCGTCCTCTGGATGTAAAGTGCGCATCAGGAGTAGAAGTTCTCGGCCAGCTTCCTCATTCTTTTATTGCAGTGTGCTGATGGGGCAGATGGACAGTGGTCTGCCTTGTTTTCTGCAGCTGCAAACATACGTAATCCCACCTCATCTTCAGGTTGCTGCTCTGTGCTGGCCCCTTACAGCTCGTCTTTGTCAGGGTTTGGATGGAAGATTTTATAATAAATAACTTTAAGTATTAGACATAGGACGTAAACAGAGGAATGGCTTATTTGAAGAGTTTCAGTCAGGTTTCAGGGCTCATCACAGCACAGAAACAGCTTTAGTGAAGGTTACAAATGATCTTCTTATGGCCTCTGACACTGGACTCATCTCTGTGCTTGTCCTGCTAGACCTCAGTGCAGCGTCGAAACTGTTGACCATAATATTCTATTAGAGCGATTAGAACATGCTGTAGGTATTACAGGTACTGCGGTGCAGTGGTTGGTATCATATCTATCTAATAGACTCCAATTTGTTCATGGAAATTGAGAGTATTCTTCATACACTGAGGTTAATTATGTACTGTTTACATTTTACATGCTTCCCTTGAGCAGTATCGTTAGAAATGAGTGAAAAACATGCTGTGAAGTTGAAGATTTATTAGCCTGTGTTTTGAGTTTTGTTTGAAAAAGAATAACTTAATATAAGAAAAAATATATATCACATATGCAGGACATTGTAAACTTTTTTTTTTTATTAAGCAGCAAGGCAGAACAAAATCAGCCTGTATCAAGACACAGGGACTAAAACCCAATTCAACCAGACCCAGAACTGATCCATAATCAAAACAGGACTACAAGGTGAACTGGATGTCTGTTAAATCAACTAGAAACTTGTAAGGCACTAATGTATAAAGACCTAAAGAAGATACTCTCAAAAGGGAACACTAAGTTTCTAGTACCTAAGTAAAATTTATCACACTGTTTTTTTGTTTGTTTGTTTTCGATGAAGTGACCCAAATGCTTAAGCAAATTAAAGCCCGTTTTGAAACATGAAAGGCAAGAGAATCGGGCCATGACGTCAGAAATTCTGACAGGCTGTTCTTTGTGGGCGTTACCTATTTTCAATCAGCCAATAGGGAGCGTTGCTGTGGGCGGGGTTAGTTTCAAAGATGAAAGGCAAGAGAATCAGGCTGTGACGTCACAGTCAACTCAACTCCTTAAAAGCAGGTGAAACAGCACACTGGACAAGCACGTTTCTTACTTACAGTCACGAGCGACTCATTGGATGAACTTTTGTTCTGCTTCCCTCATTCTTATCTCAATATCTGTTTTTAGCTTTGTTAGCTTTGTTTCAAATGTCAGAAATGAGCAACCAAAAAGCAAAAGCAGAATTTGTGTGCACTGTGCCAAAAGGTGCACTGGACAACCTTATTCAGGACCAGTATGAGATCCAAGCTGGACAACTCACTGATGAATCAGTTTCATGCAAAGTGAAAATGAGCAGTACCACCAACGAAAAAGGGGATCAGACTTGTTGCGTTTTCATCTCAGGTCAGGAAAATACCATCACCTTTGACCTTGAGATGAACCATCTGAAACAGCAGCTTCAGCAGAGTGACAGCAAAATCCTGATCCTCAAACAGGAGAAGGAAAGTCTGTCTGCTGAGCTTGCACAACTTCAGAAATATGAGGCCTCTCTGGAAGAAACTCTGTCTAATGAGAAAACACACAGAGAGAATCTGGAGCAGGAGAAGAAAGTCCTGGAGGAAGAAAATAAGAAAGTCCTGGAAGAGCAGAAAATGGTGACGGTGACGGACACAAATGAAATGCAGAGAAAAACGGATGAGCAGACAAAAGAATTAGCGGAGGCAAAGACAGAGACAGTAGAAACGGTAACCCCAGAGAGATACATCCTCCAGACGTATCTGAGCGCAGATGAGCTCAACCAAATACAGGAGACAAAGGCTGAAATATCACCATGGGAGAAAGCACGGAAAATGGAGGATAAGTTGTGTGTGAACAGACTGATCCAGTTGGTGGTTTCACAGGCCATAGAAAAAGTCTCCTCTAAATACAAGCTTTTCACAGAGCGCCTCACTCCTAACTGCATCAGCGATCGCCTCATTCAGAAAATCTGGCCTGAAATTGAAACAATGAAACATTTGGATCTGTCCTCAAAACGGCTGAAAAATCTTGACAGGGCCATTCTCAAGGATCTTTGCATAGCACACAACTGCAAGGACAAGTATTTGATTTTTAATTTGAGGGAACAGCTCGATAACTTTACTGTCCCAGCCTTCACAAAACACCTCTTTGCATTACCAAGAAGAGTACTCAGTGTCTCTAAAAACAGGCAAGAGTACAAGGAAGTGGTGAAAACTGTCATTGAAGATGTGGTAATGCACACTATGAACCAAAGAAAAAAGTCAGCAGATCCAGATATAGTTGAGTTTACTATACAGAGGCTTAACGGTAAGATGTGGAACAAAATTGTGTCCAAAAACTACAAAATGTCCTTGGAGAACATTGAACAACTCAGCCTGACAATATACACTGAACTCCAAGAAACGTGGCCTCCTTCAATACTGAGGTCAAGCAACTCATTGGTTGACAAACTAATCATGGCAGCCTTCAAAAAACATGCCAAACTGAGGAGACCAAACATCATCTTTAGGGTTTTCTCGTGTGCACGCTAAAATTGAACTGACACGTGCATGTAATTATGTGACAGAACTCTTAAATTGGCTTAAAATATTCATGTAGATTGGGCATCTAAATGAACTTTTCAAACCAGAGTGGTTAAAAAGAAACTCTTCTCCCAACTTCCTTCCCTCATCACCAACTGGCCAAGGCAGATGGCCACCCCATCCCAGAGCCTTGGTCTGCCGGAGGTTTCTCTCTTTTAAAAGTGAGTTTTTCCTTCCCACTGTCGCCAAAGTGCTTGCTCTAGGGGGTTGGAGTTTTTCTGCATTATTGTAGGGTCTTGACCTTACAATATAAAGCACCATGAGGGAAGTGTTGTTGGGGTTTGCTGCTGTTTCTTACATCAAAATGTCCAATTACAACAGGACATTTGAAGTTCAGAAACAGCGCCAAACCAAGAAAAACAAAATAAAATAAAAAATTTAAAATAAAAAAAACTTTGAATTTGTGCTTTGTTTTATTTGCTGTAAATTTGCTAAGAATGTCATATAAGATTAGAATTGTGTGTCTCAATATCATGTATAATAGCATCACCCTGTAGTTCAATTTGAAGTGGATGTCATAGTAATGTCTTTCTGTATGTGTGTATAAACCGGTGCTGAAAAAACTCCGGAGACACTCAAAGTATGACCGGTGTTTGAAGTTAGCTGGTTACATTTGCTTAGATATTCTACTTTCCGTGTTCCAGATCCCCAGAATTGATATTTTTATTGAATGGTCTTTTCTGCCTGTCTGTGTGCCATGCAGTTTTCAAGATTAAAGACCTTGACAAAGAAAAAAAAAAAGCTCCCACTCCTGGAAATGCATCTAGCCTTCATAACAATATTATTTTAAACACAATAATTAACCATAAGGCCTTTGATGAGGTGTTTCAGAAAAGAGAATTGAGTAAGTGTAACCAGAGAGAAGAAAAGGTCAGGGGTCACAAAATTCACATATTTAAATCGTTTCAGCTGCTGGTGAAAGAAATGAGCCATCTCCTCAGGTTTATACAAGTTCATTTTTATTCATTACAGCATCTTGGAGGTGTGTTTCTAAATGAAAGTTCAAACCAAGATGAAAATATTCATATATCAGGACATAAACACTGATACAAACTCAAAATACAAAGAGGTAAAATATTTTACAGGAAATGTTCGTCAGTAAATAACTGTTATGTGTATTACAAGGCCTCCAGAATCTCTGCACTCATCTGCAGAATGGAGGCTCAGCAGCTCAATTCCCCCAAAGTCTTTCATACAAAACTGAATCTCCAAACATCTGGGTTAAACTGTTCTCATCCACATCAGTTACATGAAACATGGTGCCAAATGATCCATAAATAAAGTCCCCATCATGCCAGGACTCAGCTGACGACGTTCAGCTGAATATCATTTAGCTGACAATTCATTTCTGGATCTTTCCAGTCAAAACCGTTTTCAGAAATGTTTTGCAGTTTCTGTTAATGCTTTCAAATTCCTTGTGCTGAACCCTGAAATCAGACGATATCTTCTGGAGATCAGCTGGTAGCTACGTGCTCTGTGTGGGACTCTGTGGGACTCTGTGGAATCGAGGTCTCTGCAACAGCAACAACAGCATCATGACCATGAATTCAGACTACAAACATCAGCTGAGTTACATTTAGTGTTTATGCTCACCCATAAAAGAAACTGCAGAACCCAAGTGCAAAAACATACTCGAGGTCATTTAGAGAGTTTTATTACATAATCAAGCTTTCTGAGCGCACTGAGATCTGATCATGTTTATTGCTCCTGGCCCACTGCTTTCACTGAAATGTTATTCAATCTAGTGCAGAGGCTCATGAGGAGGAAAGGGCTTTCCTGATGCATCCTCCATCAGAGGGGTATACTACAAAGCAAGTTTAACATATCCAAGCTTTGTTTATGTTAGCTGCTTTGACAAAACCTAAAACCTCAGTCAAAGATTTCATGCATCACAAAGGTGGTTGTCTAGATTCCGGTGACTCAGGCTTTCTGCTTTAGGACAACTTCGATGCATCACTTCATTCTTAAGAGGAAAATGGATCAACTGAGAGCCGCCTGTTTCTGTCAGACACATTTGTGATGTCATAATTGAATAGATTTACTACTGAGTGCTCCCATTTATTGTTGTAACAGATCAGCTGCACATTGGAGCTCTGAAACTTTAATGATGGACAGAAAGGCTTAACTTTAGCAATGCCAGTAAAGTACAGCTCAACAGGCTGCATGTCTAAATGGCACTTAAGGCATACTGAAAGTAAAAGAGGCGTGACTGGCTGACTTTAAATGAAAATGGAACATAACTTAATCCAGACAGGTTTATGTAATCGGCATAAGTTACCATGGTGATCTAGCTAGTAAAAGAGCCAATAATGTGACCCTAAAAGCTCAGACTTTAGGCTCAACATGCCTCACTAACCCACTGATCTCTCTTTAAAGTACACTCCACAGCTAAATATGTAGGTATAAAAACTAGTCACATAATAAACCCACTGGCCATGATAAATACAGGTCCTGATGGTCATCTGCACTGAGCTCATTTATACACGGTGTGTAGCTCAACACTAAACAGTCTCAATATCAACCTGAACCAGTTGAGTTACTGAAACCTCAGGTTTTATCACCCTGTGTTACTCTGTTTTTTCCTTTTACCTCTGTGCAGTGTGGTCGTCTTTATCCGGCTTTCCTCCAGTGTCACAAAGCAGCCGCTCATCTCTTCTGTCACAGCTTCACCCGTCCCAATATCGCAAGTCATCATCATGATGGGGCCTTTCCCCCCCTTCAAGTGGACCTGGATGCTGTCCTGCACCAACACACATGCATGAATGTACCCCGAGTTTCAGCGTACGTTTAGAAAAATTTATCATCAGGTTTCGAAAAACAACAAAAACAATGATTACTTTACACACTATTTTAATCATGCTACATTTATTGGAGTTGAACTCAGATAAAAGAGACCAGATCATCCTGAAAATGAACTTTATCCTAGTCTGTGATATTTTAGTATTTTTATGTTGTTTTACCTCTGTCGGTGCAGGAACCTCCAGTTTGGTTTCCTCTGGAGCTTTGACGACGATCACGGTCTGCTCCTGGAAAGCTTCGAGCCGGCTGATGTCCTCATGGGTCACGTAGGCCAATGTGCAGGAGGACAGTTAAAGAAAACTATCTTCTATTCACTTAACAGTTATTACAGGGTGGTTTTAGACCTCACGGTTTCTTTTCATGCCAATGACGAAAGTGACATTTTAATCTTTATAGAGTGTCAGGAGTGATGCTCTCAGATGTGCAGCTAGAGTAAATCGTTGACAGATTTTCTGTTCTCTCATCTAACCTGCAGTAACTAATGTAATGGCCACAAGGGGGCAGTGGAAGCACAAATATGGAATTATAATAAGAATACAATTATAATTGAATAAAATAATACAATTATAATTGTATTCTTAAAATCTCGAAAGCAAACTCTGCAAACCAGGGGCTGTTTCTGTATCAGCAGGTGTGACACCAAGTGGCATTTAATTAAACTGCAGGTTTTTTTCATGCATGAAGAGAGGACGTTTTGGTGCTCAGAGGTTTTACAGAAAGCCAGAGGAGTCTCAGCTCACTTGGAGTTTTGTTTACTCAAGCATAACATACTTTTCTTTTTAAATAAAGAACATTTACATTAATTTCCATTCAAATTGGCAAAAACAAACTTCTTACCTTTACTGTAAATGACCTAGTCATGCAAATCGACCTGTTTTTAGGCTCATTCTGAGAAAGGAAAACTTTGACGTGGTTAAATCATGGTTTACATTCAGGAGCATTGTTTTCATTACTTCTGTTCAAACTGTCCTGAGTCCCTGATAGAAATGCAGAAGGATATAGAGCGTTCTGCCACTCGTCAGTCATGTCAAACAGCTGCTGGGCGCAGCTTTTGATGAGGCTGTCAAGTGTGTCCTCCACCAGCTTTAGGTTCTCCAGCTCTCTCTGGAACTTCTGCCTGCTCTTTAGCAGAAAGCTGGAGATTGGACAGCTTCCTCTGGACAGACAACAAGTTCACTGTTACACTGTGTTACACAGACAGCGCACAGGACCTTAAGTTTAATTAAGAAAACAAAAACTAAACAAAACATCTTTAAGCAACCTCTTTCTACTGATAGAAACCCAAGAGATGTCCGTGAAGACCCATAAAGAGACCAAAAAATTTATTTTGTCAGTGTTTAACATTAAACGCACAAAGTATTCAGAACTCAACAGTAAGAAATTAACTTTTGCTCACTCACATCCACTTAACCTTATTGGCCGTCTGCTTCTCAATGACGTTGAAGCCCTCCAGGACGTTGGTGATGTCATAAACTCGTCGCCTGCGGGTCTGCAGGCTTTTCGTCACCTCCCGGAGGTCGATCGTGCCATCGGGCGACATCAGCAGAAGTTCCAGGAAGCGCACTGTCAAAACTCCCAGAGACGCATCTGAAACCACCATGACACTCAGAGGCGGAACAAGGGGATAAAAACATTTTAAGTCTACATCTTTCTATGTTATCCACTAAAAGATGTTGCAAACACAGCACAGGTTAGGACTACACACCACGTGGCTGTTAAAGTCCCAATCCGTGAGTCTCCAGTTGGCTGGCTGAACATTTACTCGATCTTGTCCACTACTTCTCTGTATTTCAAATCTAACCTAACCCTAATAAAAAAAATCGGAATAAATAATAAATATCAAAGAAGGATGCACCTTGTCGGGTGGATATCCTGGTCTGTATCATCTCTTTTAAATGACTGAGGATTTCCCTGGAAAGAAAGATAAAAAATGAACTAAATTCACTTATCATTTATCGTTAAAATGTTTGAAAAGATAAGAAAAGGCAGTGGAATTACAACTTGACCGCCATTTGTAAAATGTAGCAAGAAAGCAAAAAGAAAAAAAAAAAGAAAAAAAAAAAGAAGAAGCATTTTGGGTTGTTTTGGGTTTTTTTTTTACCTTTTTGTTCCTAAATTCATCTTGGCATCTGGTTCCTAAAGTTCAAAAAGTGAAAACAAAGCGGATCAAAGTCAGAATGATTTCATGTCCACCAAAAAGTGATAAAACACCAACTTATTCACACCAAAACATAAGAATCAACCCAAAAAGAAACGATCAATTACAAGCTGATTGTTTAAATACATGTTTTCAAACACTGTGGTTAATAAATTAAACAATATTGTAACTGCTTATACACTCAGTTATGTCTTCAACGTAAAATATATATTCAGTAAGTCACTAGTTTGGAACTGACAAGTAAACAAAATCAAAACAAAAAAGTTTTTAACTTAAAAAAATGCATCAACGTGACGTGACATCCCTTTATCCCCCCACTCAACTAAGGTCATAATCTGGTCAAAAATGACTCCAAAGTTCCTCACAGTGGTACTGGAGGCCAAATACATTCTAGTACTCTCACTCCCAAATCACAGGTCATCGAGGCCTTTATGTATTTAACAAAACTGGCAAACTTGGCACTTACAGACCGACGCTGTATGACTCTATACAGGGAACAGCAACCAGCTGTGAACTGGACCTTACTTTACATCACACAAAGAAATGTAGAGATAGACATTTTCTTACCTGCTTATGTGGAGTAGGTCTTCGTGCAAAAGGTATAACAGGAACATTAACTTCCTCCTCCTCTTCCTCCTCCTCCTCACCCCCTCCTCCTCCAGCAGCCCACTGATCCTCCTCCTCGGACGACTCGGCCCCCCATTGACTGAGCAGACCCAGGGCTCCGTCCAGGCAGGGGGGCATTATGGGAATGGCGTCGCTGCTGACGCCCTCATCCGAGATGTCCTCTGGCAAGAAGTGGTCTTCACAGATTAGATGCTGCTCTACAGAGTCCTGCTTCTCCGTCTCCCTCAGCGCTGCAAGCCACACCTGAACACAGTTACAGTTAGTCTTTATTGATCTCTAGTTTGACTGGCTGGGGTTTTACTCCATCACAGATATTGTGATACAGGGCCAAATTGGTAACCTGGGAGTTATTTGTGATTAAAACTGCATTTATCTGGTAGAAATAAAAAGAAAACAATATTTACTCGTCTACTGGCCAAACTAGCTTTAAATAGCGTAAACAGCATAGCTGATTCCATGTTTTGGAAATGGGTTCCTGTTCACTCCAGCTGTGTAGTAAATGAGCTAACACATGTCATCAGGGTTATTTAAACAGCAGCTGTTTAACTGGCATCATGTTACCATCATGTTAGCCGGTAGAATCAGATATAAGGGATGCTAACGATCGCTATTCAAACATGTAGCTTGTAAATATGTTGTAACTCTCAAAGTTTTTTGACCCTACCTGGACACGCGCAGGGTCCTGGGGGAAGTTGAAGAACCTCTTCTTGGGTCTGTTGAAGAGCCCCCGGCTAACATTAACCATGCGGTTCGGACACCCAGAGACGACACACTTCACCATGGTAATCGTCTCTTCACCGCCCAGCCTCAACACACCGAGCGGGCAAAGCGCACATCCGCAGCTCGTTTGTAACCGTTAGCACACGGGGAATAAAAACCCGCCACAGCACGACTGGTTTGTTTGTGTCGTCTTCCACGCCGGAAATGGACATGTTTTCACCCGGAAGTACAACAACGCAGGCCAACGATTGCGATAACGCATGTGCGCCCTCTACCGAACTTGTGGTTTTAGAATTATTTATGGATTTAATTTCTTTTTAAAGCTTTATTCACATATCACAGTTTGTTATTTACAATGTTTGTACAGCAAAAATTATGTCCAATTGTATTTAGACAAGCAGACATTGAACTTCAGCAGGCTGGTTTGAAACTTCATAAAAAAGTGACTTATGTGACTTTGAAAGTGGCATTGTTGTTGTTGCTAGAAAGGCAATATGCAGATTTCTCAAACTGCTCAGTTTGCTCACACAACAATCTCTAAGGGAGGGGTCTCAAAGGGAGACAAGGCAGCCTACAGAGAGGAAATCCTGAAGCTGGCAGCATGGTGTTCAGAGAACAACCTGGCACTGAACAACAAGAAAACCAAAGAGGTCACTGTCGCCTTCAGGAGGCACAGCACAGACTTAGCCCCCTTATACACCAACGGGGAGTGTGTGTTCATATGTATAGTGCTGCAGAAACTGTGCACCTCACCCTCCTTTCTTCTCCCACATGTTCGCACTGAGTAGGAGATGCTCTGTATCTCATTGTACATCTGTATAGTAACAATAAAGGCATTCTATTCTATTTTATACTAAACAGCAATTCTGCCTTGTTGCTGGGGCAGCACCATCTCTGCTGTGGACAGAAAGTGACTGAACAGGCAAATCCATGGGGCCAGCTCTGCTCTAGGATGCCCTCTGGACCCAGTGGAGGTGGTGAGTGACCAGAGAATGGAGGCTAAGCTGTCATCCCTGTTGGACAACATCCCCTCTATTTGATCTTATCCTGTTCCTTGTTTTTCTTCATTTTTGCTGCTTGTAACTTGTACTGTCCACTTTCTGCCGTGACCTAACAAATTTCCCACGTGTAATAAAGGTTTATCTTATCTTGATGCCAGAGGAGAACAGCCAGACTGCTTTGAGCTTGTAGGAAAGCATCAGAAGCTCAAATAATAAGTACTTACAACCAAGGTATGCAGAAGACCATGTTCAACCTTGAAGGAGATGGACTACAGCAGGAGAAGACCACACCAAGTACCACTCCTGTCAGCTAATAACAAGAAACTGAGGCTAGAATTCACACAGGCTCACCAAACTGGAGAATCACAAGACTGGAAGAACATTAGCAGGTCTGACGAGTCAATTTCTGCTGACATTCAGAAGGTAGGGTCAACAACACGAAAGCTTGGCTCTATTCTGCCCTCTATCAGTGGTTCAGGATAGTGTTATTGGTGTGATGGCATGGGGGACATTTTCTTCCAAACTTTGGGCCCCTAAGTGTCGCTTGAGTATCCTTTAAATGTTACAGCTTACCTGAGTATCTTTGTTGACCATGTTCATTCCTGTATGAACAGTGTACCCATCTCTGATGGCAACTTCCAGCAGGGTAATACACCATGTCAGAAAGTTGGTTTCAAACTGGTTAATTGATCATGGCAATGAGTTTGCTGCAAAAAAAAATGTGCGATGCTATCACGTCAATATGGACAAAAATCACAGAGGATTGTTTTCAGCACCCTGTTGAAACTGTGCCATGAAGAACTAAGGCAGCTCTCAAGACAAAAGGGATCCAACCTGGTACTAGTAAGGTATTGGTAACCTGAAGAAAATCACTGGTTCAGATCAAACACTTACGTGCTTGTAGGTGCCACCAGTAGTAGATAGTAAGATCCTGACCAGCTGCAGAAGCTGTGTATGCTATCCCATTTCTGTTAAGTCCATCAATAAACTACCTAGGACTCAGAGTTAGGGATTGGGCCGATTTAATGTCCACCCCTCCTTACAGAATTCTTGCCCACCTAAACCAAATAAAATTTAAAATATGCTTATCTAGAATGTGGCTAAAACAAAAACCCAGCCTTAACTCTAATGCGTTTCATCAGTACCCAGGTAGATATCCCTGAACTACTTTAGGTACTGAAACTAGCCAGTGCATCCTGGGAAGGCTTGCTTTACTGGAGATGGTCTCAGACTCAAACTACCATTTGTCAAGGTCACACAGATCCTTACATTTTCCTTTTTCCTACATTATAGTGGTTTTAATGGTTTGGCAAATTGGTGTATATTCTATTTTTCAGTCACAAAGGTAACTGGGCAACTGGATCTCTTTTCATTGGTGTATAAATAATAAAAATCCCTAAATGTCTGCCGACTGCACACTATTAACATAACTAACTGTCAGCTTTAAAAATGACAAACAAAGTGAAGGTTATAATCAGTGTTGCAACACAAGATTTATTCAGAGCAAGAGATGCCAACACCAGCATGATAAAAATTGTACAAACTTCACAAGTCAAATTAAAATATCACATAGCAACTCATGACCTTAAACATACAGCAAAAATATCAACAGAAACCCATGCCATGTGGTAAGAAAACTGCTGTCGAAAGTTTTGCAAGTAACAGAGAAAAAGGGGTAAAAGGAGAGAAAATGAATGTTGTATAAAAACCCCTTATCTGTGCACTGCTGAAAAGAAACGATCATCTTCATAAATTGATGATTTCACAAATATTCATATGGATTTTCTTTTGCATTCTAGCGTGTCACATGTTAGTGTTGAGATTCTCTATGTAAATAGTTACAGTTTAGCTTTTACATCTGTTATTACAATATCTAGTCTATCGACTGTCTTTAAATGGCAGAATTGTGCTTTTACTCCCATTTCCTTTGTTATCAGTAAGAATAACTGACTAAATAAAAAATACAAGCTGTCAGTCTATCTAACGCAGAAGTTTACTGGCAGGAAGCTGCAGACGCCAAGTTCTGGACGAAGATGTAAAAGTCAGGGAATGAGACTTTGCAGTAAATGTCCAAAGAAGTCTTAAAAGAAAACTCCCCCTTTTGCAGTTTGTTTCTCCCTTGTGTGGAAAAAAAAATACATAAAAAATGTATTTTAGTATGATGAGACAATTTGTAGTTTTTTTACACAAGTAAATATTTTCCCCTCATTTATATTCATATCTAGACGAGCTGGTTATTTGTGCAGGTTTAAATATATCAGCACATACTGCTGCACCTGATTACACAGAAATGCAGTTTAGTTTCCATAAAAGATTTATCAACATTTCTGTACTTTGAAGTTTCAGCTTTCATTAGTACCGCTTGTCTAAAAACTTTCATATGGATACCAGCTGTATCAAGTGTTTCTGCTGGTAATTATGGTGGTGTAATTATGTATTATTTAGAAACAATCCAATAAATTGCTTTCCTTTAAACATTAAATTGAACTTTTATGCTTGTATAAGTGAGGAAAATTTCACCCTTTCATCACTTTAACTGTCTAACTGCTATAAGTAAGCTGTATAGTGCAAGTTTCAAAATTTGTCTTTATCTATGTATTACAATTTCAAACAAATATATTTTAAAAATATACTCAAACATTTCCACCCTAGATTCTCACGAGGCTCCTGGATCATATACAGTGATACTATTCATGTCTTAATTTGGTCCAGAGTGGCTTTACAGTAATATATCAGTCAGCATATGCAGAGAAGCCCATCAGATGTGCAAATGTTTAAACATTTTGCATCGCATAAACACAGTTTCCCATCATATTATCTGTTTCTATAAAGAATTAGGTTTGATTTATACTTGTTGTTAGTGTTATTAGTGGGTAACCTAAAGTTACACTTGGTTGAATTAATCTTCTGGAAACATTGGGGGTTGTAATCGGCTTACAACATATAAACACGTTTTTATGTACACACAGAAAACATATGAGATTTTTTCAACTCATTTTGGAACCACGCACCCTCCTTCCATTCTAACCAACACAGGCCTGTTACATCCCAAGTAACCCAAACATGAGCCCAGGTCTCAGGAGGTTAAGTCCTCCAGGAGTCATCTTACAATGTCTATGCAGAAAATAAAAGGGCACTACAGTTTTCCACTCTGTTGACACCATATTTTGGAAAAGATGGCAGACATATTAAAAAAATGATTATTGTCTTATTATCCAGTGCAAACACGTTTTAGAATGTGTCTGCATACCAAAGAGGAGATCCTGAACTGTGATGTTTCAGACAAAAGCTTGACCGTGAAGACGTTTTCTTCTGCTAAATCTTGGACTGTGAAATAAAGGAGACTGGGGAGAGACCACAGGGGGAGTTTTCCCTTAAATAAATCAACTCAGTGAAATTTGCTTCAAGTTGCTTTCCAACAGGCATCTCCAGCACAAAGTCTTATCAAAGTCAGTTTCCACAAACTCGCTGTACAGTTTTTGCTTCATTTACCACGTGATAATACTTTAACATACTCCAATAAAGTGCATGCATGATCGACGGTGTTGAGAAAACATGTTCCATCAGTACTGTGATTTCAGACCGAATGTCATCAGTAAGGCCGATTCAGATCAAATACTCAGTCGGTAAATTCAGTGCACAGACGTCACGACTGCTGGCTCTAGTTTTCATTCATCTTTTTCAATTACAAAGACTTAAAAAAGAAAAAAAGAAAAGCGGTGCTTGGTCATCACGTCGTCTGGCATCATGTCTCATTGTGGCTCAGACAACAAGATGCATGACTGGAAAGACGTTTTCTACAGAACGAGTGCAATATACAATGAAGGATGGGAACTTTGACCCTGTTAGTCCAGCGGAGCCGTCAGCCTCGAGAAAGAAAAGTCATATCTACAGATCCGTTTGCCTGCTAAGTGCCTCTTAACGGGCAATAAAAACATCAAAACATGGAAACAAAGGTGTCCCTGTGCAAAGTCGAACATGACAGAACCAAAGTCCTCTCACCCGTGTCAGATTCCTAAAACATGATTGTAGTAAAAGGTTTATACAAAACGCAATACATTTATAGTTAGTAAAAAGATCTATCAGCTCTTTTCTAGTTTTATTCATAAGAAATTGCATATACCCAAACAACTTTTTTTCATATAGATTGCATCCCATATCTAAACAAACGCTTTAATATTATCATACCAATATTGCTGACACGTTGTTCTATTAGCTAGTCGAGGTTGATGATTTCAAATAAATTCACAATGGCAGATTGTCTCCTATATTTTCTGTAGCCATTGGTCTTTCCACTGGCACTCCCTCCCACGAACAAAGAAAAAGCGGGCCGCGGAACAGGACAGCTTTGAAACGGAACAACTCCGAAGGGGATGATGGGATTTTGCACCAGAAAGTTTCCGTGTCGTGATGTTTGAAATCTTCTTGCTCATAGCATCGCTTCTTCTCATCATTGCTAAAGATTTACATTAGTGTCCGCTTCCAGACATTAAGAGGAAAACAAAAAGAATTAATGAGCAACTTCCAAGCTTGTGAGAAGCTTTTCAGAAGTGGTTGCTCTTCATGTTCCAGTCGCCGCTCTGCTCCCTGTTAAACCCGTGACGCCCAGTTTGTATTTTTTTTTTTTCTGATGTATGAAAAAAATCGCATTAAAATAAAAAATGATTCAAGCTTACAATAAATAAATACATACATATACACTAGAATGTGCATACATTAGCAGCTATAAACAGTACATCACATTATATTAGGTCATATGAAAATGTACAAAACGTGAATGTTCATTTAAAACCTTTTTTTTCAAAGCAAGGCAACAACAATCAACATAATAAAAAAAGAGATACCCATGGAGTTGAGAGCATTACCGCAGAAGAAATTAAAGAACTAATGATAGATTACAGCAGCAAAAAACAACCCACTCCGTGCTTTTTCCACTTTTTTTCCCCCCATTTGTTGCTTTTGCTTTGCATTTGTTGTTCCGGCCTCAGTCAAAGTTAAACCTGGATGCCCTGCACGGCCTGTTTGATGTTCTCCAGCAGCGCCTTGTTCTCCGGGCTCTGGTACTGGTCCTGGTGGGTGTACATGTCTGTCAGTGTACTCACATAAGTGTCAAAGTTCTGTTCATTCATTGGTTCCTGTGAGGGGAAAGAAACCCATGTAGACACAATCAGGTGGGATAAAGGTGGCGGTTTATTTTCACTCAGACACTGGGGGGAGGTTTGGAAGGCAGGCGGGCGGCAGGGGGAGGAAGGGACACCATTGGGAAAGCATGGCTTCACTAAAATACTCCCTTTCTAAAAAGTAAATGTACGATATTTGATGTGATATCAGCCGATTATCTACGAAAATGCAACTCCAAACCATGCAAAAACCAGGTGAGAGATGGTTAGCTGGTGGGTATATGAAAGGTTAATGTTTAGCACATGGAGACAAAATTGTGATGATAAAAACTAATGGGATGCTAATGAGCAGATGGGAAAGACATAACTGGAAAGTCATGTTTGCCAACTGGGAGTTTTGGTGGTTCAAGTACTTCTCTGGGAGAGTGCAGCTTTGGCTTCAGGAATTTTGGTGGGTTATTTGATGATTGCCCACCTTAAATGTCACATTATGTTATAGAGTCACTATAGTCTTTGAGGTCTTCACTGACCTCCATTTAATACTTGGCATTTATAGGTTTTAAGGGACACTAATACAAATGACTATTTCGGTGCCTGAGCCAGTTGCCCTGCACTTAACTGCACTGCTGGCATTGCATCCTGCTAACTTCACACTGACTCAGCCAATCAAAGAATTTGAGTCCAGAGCCTCAAAAAGCCAATGATCCGTCTTTAATTGGCACATAAAAGTCAAATATCCACGTCTCAAGTTAAATGATTCACACACTTTCATTGTTATTAGCCTCTTTAATGGTCATGATTGGTCATAATACCCCCATTAGATGCCCTCCTGTACTAAGAGGAGACAGGAAGGTTGTTATCATCCATTCTAATCACTGATCATTGTAATCCTTAAATGAAGCGATCAACTGAGCCCACTAAGAGGTCTTTCTATTGTTCATTTAAAGGGCTTTAAATGGACAATAAAAAGATTTCAGTTATGTATGCTCTTTAATTAATAAGTCAATTTAGATCTTAGACAACCTACCTTTAATACTAGTACTGCCAGAAGACTGTTATCACCCACTGTAATCAGTAGGATAAAAAAAAAATCCCAGTGACATGCCCACCGTTAAATGAGGTGATAATAGACTACTGAGCTTACTAGTTGATGGAAGAGGCTGCCTGCGGGCAAATCTATGGGACTGACAGGAGTCATTTAATGGACTGAAAACAGTTAAAAGATGTGTGTGAATCTGGTTTCAGTGTATGTGCCCACCGAATAATGCTCATTTTAGCTTTTCAGTGCTGGTGCAATAGCAAAGCAGATAATGCCGTTCGACTATAGACACCATAAAAAGCAGGACTTGGCTTCTGGGACTGAAAGAAAGAAGCGTAAACCAACTTTCTTTTTACTGGCCACCAGGGGGCGATACCTATGTTTACAGACATACTTCAGTTCATAAAGTAGTCAAGGGGATTTTACCTCTCTAAGTACTTTCCTGATGAGTTTATAGGTTTAGTTTATAGGTAAGCGAAAAAAACAAAAAACATTACGTCATTAAGGCGCAGAATTGCAGTTAATGTCACGTTATCTAATGATCTATCTATCTAATGATTTCAGCATTTCAGTGCAGTCAGAAAAAACAAAGCAGGAGAATTTCTCACACTCTCTGCTGGGGCTAAATTTGATTTAAAGATAGATTTAGCTTCTCAATATATTTTTTGTCATAAAGAGGAAAAGCGATTATCTACAGTTGATGTCACTATCAACATGGCTGAGTTGAAAGCTGCAGGATAAATGGATAGCTAGGATGTGCCTATGCCACAGTGAGCTACAGGAATTATAGGAAGGGGGGATGACAGTGCAGAAGAGAAGGATAATTGGATAAAGGATAAATGGATCTCTTACTCTGGGAGGCATCTGTAAACAGCAGTTATGCTTTACTGGGGCCTCTTTCTGTGGCAGCGGTCTCTATAGGAGAGGGTGTACAGAGAAGTCTATTAGCCCGCTAGACACACAGCGGCGGTCACAAAGCTTCATAAGCTACACCGAGGAGTGAAAAAAACATAATGTCCACCTTAACAAGTCTTTTCGTCCTGCAGCTCTGTTCAGACTGCAGCAAGCTTCCAGTTTCTGAATAATTTTAAAGTCAGAACGAACTGAAAGAGGTATAAAATGCCAAAAATAAAGAGACAACTGAGAGAACAAACTGTTACACTGCGAGCTAAATTAGAATCAAAGATTTTAAGTCCTGCAGTGTGAACAGAACTTTGGATTCAGTTCAGTATTTCTCTGGTAATGAGATCGCGTCTTTCTGAGAATTCCTTGTTAAGGCGAATATTTTTCTTACAGTGTGATATGAAGCATTCCCGCCCATTAAAGGAAGAAGGAAAGGAAGCAGAGAGTCCAGTTATCAAGCACCTCCTGTTTTTACTGCTTTAAGAGATTATCCAATTAGCCCCAGTCTTCTTCCGACACTGAGACAACATGACGTTAAAACAGCCATGAGCAACTTCACTGAAAGTCAACCAAAAACAAAAAAGCAACAACAAAAGAAAGAAAACAACGGGCCGTTTCTTTATGTGAAAATCTGTGAGGCGTTTCAAAGCACAGGAGAAGCACAGCATGAACTGCTGGGAGGAAAAAAAAGAAGAAGAAGGTGGAGAACAGAAAGAAGCAGATGAAGAAAAACCTGAGTGTTGCTAAGGGGGGAAGAAGCTGGAGAAGGCTTTTTAAAAATCCCTGGGTCGAAATCATGAACAGCTGGCCTCAGATCTACATTTCATTTACAACAGGTGAAACAGAAAAGCCTCCAACAAACACTCAAAACACAATCATAACATTTCCTAAGTGGCATTACACAAACTGTAACAGATATAGTAGGTCATGTCAGACAAAGAACATAGAAATAAATACATAGATTTGCATTTCAGTCCATTTTGATTGGATAATGCATGCTGGTTTTAGGCTTTACTACACTCTCACTGCTCTAAAAACTCAGCTTCAGACAGTTGTTTTTTCTAGTCTTGGGTCTGCATGATGTCGGCTAGTGGAGATATCCCAAATATGGTCATCTCAGGCACAGAAGCCCCACCCACCTGGTCTTAAAACCTTCTGTTTATGAGGGGAATTTTTTTAACTGTGACACATTCAAAGTAAAGTCCAAGAATAAAAATAAGATCCCCTTTAAACTGCTAAGAAAGCCAACACTGCTCTAAAACTGCTGTATATTTGTTCTGAGATGTAATTATTTATATTTGTCTTTGTATTTAAAGCATGCTGTATACTGATGTTAAACATACAAGATTTTCAAACCAGTAAATTCAAAATTTTAAATATTTAACTGACATTTATAAGTCTCTAGATATTTAAATTACACGTTAAGGAAGCTTATATTTGTGGTAAAAGAATACTTGTCACATTATTAGTCATCCTAGGTTTACTTCTTCATGCCACAGATGATTTTTTTCTTACCATGTGTGGAAGCTGGATGTTAGCTAGGCTGTTGATGAGCGACTGGCTGAGGTTAGCCAGCTCGTGCAGCAGGGAGTCGTTCTGCTGCTCGATCACCTTGTTCTCCTCCTCGATGGACTTCAGGTTGGTCTCCATAGTGGTTATCTACCGGATGAGGAAATAAATTAGTAGGAGACCTTTTAAAGCTTTTGTATTAATAGTAGTGACATTAGCAAAATGGCTGGGAAGAGTGCAAACAATCAACCAACATTAACTTCAGACAATTTTAGGAGAACTGAGTCAGCATATTGCCCACAGATGTCCTCTCTCCCATGTAGCACACAGCACTTGCATTTGCACTACTGGAGCTGGTTTAGGGAGCCTCCGTGAAAACCCACGATGCCCACCCTAAATGCACTGACTGACTATTAGCTGAAAGATCACACGGATTGTTGTACTCAAAGATGGCAGATTAAACACTGTGTCCGACCCATTGCATTGGACACGTGCACATCTGTCAGGTAAAGTAGGAAAGTCTTGCAGATGAAGGAAGATGCAGATGTTATGTCCGTGCAGGTTCTCAGTCATCCAAGTCACATAACATCTGCATCTTCCTTCATCTTAGGATTTTAAAATGGACCAAGAGGCTTCTTCAATTCTAAACATTTTTTAGAACTAACATTGATCTTCAACAAACTTAAAGAAGTTCTCTTCAACCTCTTAAAAAGCATGTGAAACCAAGCAAGATGGCTGCTGAGGGCAGGATTTTCTTATGAAAGTATTTTTTATGAATGCCAAAAGTTCCTCTAACCCTTTCAGATTAAAAGTCTGAGTGCAGTTAAGGTGCAAGATTTATTCTTCTTATTAGAAGAAAAAGAAAACATTGAAGGTTTTCATGAACTTAAAAAACAGCATCATTTTCAAATTATCAAATAATTAAAATATCGAGTAGAAATGTTTTTTGTCAAATAATGTGACAAAAACATTTCTACTGGAAATAGCAGCTTACTGGGACACCTTTATCTCTGTCTATTACAGGACAGTCTAGTTTCTTACTCAACTAGTGTCTTACGTATTTGTATTTATGTTACATTAACAAACAGAGACCATCTTACTTGTGTCCTCAGTTTTATCATGTCTGACTCCACTTGACTGTTGGACTCATTCAGATCTTTGATTTCTTCATCCAGCTGTTTGATTTCTTCATCGTTCTCGATACCTGAAACAAAAAACCCCAAAAAGATCCATCTCCCCTGACTTAGCGGTCAAAGCAGCATTACCGCATTTTATCACATGTAAAATGTCTAATATAAGGAAATTAGGTTTTTTTCACTCTTTCAGATATATAATAATATATATAATAATTCACTTAGGTTAAAGCTTCTTCTGTTTCTTGAGCTCTGACCTTTGCTTGCTCTTTGTTTGATTGTCAACATTTCCACGCCACTCATCCTGGCTTTCTTCATGGCTGAGGTGGCGCGGGGACAACCGGAGAGACTGAAAAAAAAACCATAAACCAAATGTTTCTCCAAGTTAAAAAATCTATCTTATTTTTGCATAGATAACGTCATATAAATCGCTGCCTTATTTGAAAAACGGTGACCAAAAGCCAACAGCATGTACAGCAGGAGGAGAGGACCTGAATATTGGTCATTATTTACCCCCAAAATTGTATAAAAAAGTTGGAACTGATGACAAACTTTGTTTAAAGTAAGAAAGATCTTACCTCCGGTGGGTCAGGAAGCTCCCACTGACGTGCCCTGAGCCATCACAGCCCGGGGTCGGGCAGGTCATGCCATCTGTCTTGCCAGATTTCCAGACAAACTGCGAGCCATTGACGTAACTGTCCTTTTGCCTCTTTGCCGCAAGGGGACAGCCTGATGCACTGCGATGAGAAGCGTACTTCCCTGTCACATGACCCTGACCATCACAACCCGGCACTGGACACCTGAGAAACAAGTATAAAAGTCTCCGTTTGCTTTTCAAAAAAAAAATTAAAACACTCCACAGTTCTAACCTGAAGTGAAGTCTTGTCACCTCCAAAAAGCTTTAGTTTAAGAAAAGACTAACGCAGCCAGCCACACTAACCATCATCAGCTCTTTGATCAGCTGGACAGAAACACTTTGCTTTAGAAACTGTCCACAGCACTCCATAGGACTCTTGATGAATGGGGGAGGACATTGAGTCACGACTCACTTCCTCATCTACAATCCTCCCCCACCCTTCCAAGGCCTCAAGGCCACAGCAGCGTAACGATGAGCAGGACAAACGCCTATCACCTCCTCAGCTTCCAGACACTCAACTCTGCCTCCTGCATCCCAAAACGCCCTTCGCTGTGACATTTGGGCTGATTAGAATGAGCCGAGCGTCCACAGGCCGCTCCCCAGCCGAGCTCAGGTTAAGCTTAATTATGATTCTACTGTTAATGATGATGGTGGATGGAACAGAGGCGGCGGCGGCAGCTGGCTACAGACTGACACAAGCTGAACTTTAGATTATTCACAAGGTCGTATTGGCTTAGCATTATGGCTCAGCTTTAACACAAATGTCAAAGGCTCACTAGCGCTAACCTTTATTGGACTTGGTCTGCTGGGAGCCGGAGGTGGAGTGCAGCACTGACCGCGGCTCCCCGCTTTTGCAATATTCTTTGCAAAAGTTAGAAAGGTCAGTCTACATAGGCAGCATTTTAAGAGAGGGATGATGGATGAACCTGTCATTAACAAAGTGCTTTGACCTTGATGCAAAAAAAATGCATAATAATGGGACCTGGAATGTGCTTTTAAGAGGCAACGAAACAAGCCAGTCCTTCCTCCTTGCTGATGATTTGAAAAGTCTAACTGATGCACCTTCTCTCTTTTCTCTAAAAAAGTTGTCAGAAGATGAGAATCCTGTTCTACCTGTTTAAAATACACGGCAACAGTTTAACCTGTTATTTTAATTCTTCATATATCCATTAGCATGTGCAGCAATCCTCCACAACACCTCCAAAGTCCCCAGATTCCAATCCCACTGACCTCACCAACAAGCCTGCACAACCCAAAGAATGCCCCCCTCAGAGTTTGACATCACTAAATGTTTTGTTCTCTCTGACTTATTGTATTTTTTGGCAAGGTGTTGTTTCAAAGATTTATTCTCTTAAAATCCAATATCTGCCTTAAAATAATTATTTTACATTTAAGAGAGGAACATAAAGATGCTGATGAGCATGAATAAAACCAACAGCAGCAAAAAACCTTTTAAGAGAAAGTAGAATTTGCTTTTCTAAAGCGCTGTTATTGTTCTATAAGCTTTAATATAGTGGTAGGATCTAAAAAACAGGACACCTAAGCCCTGTATTTGTGGACCTTACATAAAATCTATGAGCAACATCTCAGTTACTGGTCTGAAATCTGTTTTTTTTTTACTTGTTCTTTGCTTTGTCTCAGACAGTTTAACAACACCAGGGAAGAAGCTGATAAAATATGGCAAAAACTGCCTCATACATCATAGGAAAATATTTAAGAAGTGCATTCACTTTAAATGAATGCACAACCTTGAATCTAGCCAGATATTTAAATGTCTCAATGACAGAGCTTTGGTAGTTTTTTGAGTGGCACTGTCTTTGCCCCTCATTTTTCTTGGGTTTACTTTTAATCTTAGACCTGACACTTTCCAATATTCTCAATATTAAGGCTGTGACATATCTCCAAAATATCTTACTTGATTGGCTCCTGATCGTCTTTGTCCTCTTTGCTGTGGAGGATTTTTATGCCACTTTTCTTGGCTCGTGGACAACCGGACAGACTGCAGAACAGAAAAATTACTTAAAACATGTGCGTTCAGTGAAGCATGGTTTACTGTTGCTGTTTGTTTGTCTGTGATTTCATGCACGCAGTTGTATATTATACTCTTTACGAATGTACCTCCTGTGGGAGGCATAGTTTCCAGTGATGTGTCCAGATCCATCACAGCCGGGCGTTGGACACCTGAGGAGTAAATACAAGATCAAACAACTGTATTATCACATAATGGTTCCTGTGTCGAAAAAAAAAAGAAAGACTACATCCACAAAAATGTTTTCTTTTTCTGTGAATGTCTGACATCAGACACTCGCGGTTCTCACAAATCAGTTACAGTAACACATTAGAGTAGTGCCCAAAGCATCATAGACAGGAAGAAATGGTTTTAGGAAAACCGATGACGGATGAACCAGAGAAGAGCGGGCTCTAAATCCAACCATAGAAAAAGTTACACACTTTTAAATGAAAGGACACTGAATGGACAGCAGTCGATATTTTTAACATTCTTTCCTTCCCACACTTTCCACTCTGCTGAGAACAACACACCAGTGATACACTGATCCTGTTGACTCACTTGAGTTCTTGTGAGTTAGTGGTCATCATCCCGCGGATGTTCTTGTCGGCCAGCTGACAGCTTGACAACCTGCAGGAGGAGAAGAGCCACTATTACTTTAACACCACCGACAGTTTTACAAACATGCTCTCATCCCAGGGCCACACATAATGTGGTTTTCTCCGACGATGGCTGTGTCTCACTGTTACACACAAGAGTTATTTTTCTTTTCTTTTTAGCAACAGTGCCTTGTTGGACTGGCTGCAGGAACATTGGCCACTGTGACATAAAGATCCTGTTTTACAGACCTATGGCAAGCACCTAGGTGGTGCTGGTGAAACTCACCACCAGCATTGTGGCAGCACTGTGCTACTCGTGCCAGGTGTCGTTAACATTTGTCATCTTTTGTATTTTGTGTCTGTCCTGCTTATTGTTTGTGGGTTCCTCTGGTTGCTCCACTAAATCTGGGGTCTCTTCCTGTTAAAGGGCAGTTCTTCCTCACTACTGTTGCCAATCAGTCACTTACAGGGGATTGCCTGACTGATGAGCTTCTCACTATACTGTAAGGCCTTTACTTGGAAAAATGAACTCCATAAGCCAAAGGCTTACTAGCCAGGATACCAAGATTTGTGCTTCCTTTAGAAATTTGAGTTTTACAGTTTGTTTGATTTCTAAGTCATTAGTTGGGTTTAAGTTCAACTATTTGGTTACAAAAACAGCACACAAAAGCACAAGAAAAAGGACTTGGATCTGACAAACACCTTCCTTCCCAAAGACCAAACACCTTCTGCTAAAGACGTTTGATTACTTGATTATTTTATTTGATGACTCTTCTCACTGTTGAGGTCTGGGAAGCGCTTCCGCTCCCTTAAGGCCAAAACAGAGAGAATGAGGAGGAGCTTCTTCCCCCAGGCTATTCGGGCCCTGAACCAGGTGTAGGACTGGACTCTCCCACACACATTACATCACTATAAGACTGGACTCTCACACACATCACATCACCACACGCACTCTGGTTTTTCTTTATGCACACTTCCTATAATTTATAATCTTTATAATCTCTTTCTGCTATTTGCACATTTTTTACTGTAAATTTCTAAGTTAATTTGTAAATTTTTGTAGTAACCTGTAAATTGTAAATACTGTAAAACCACTGTCATTTAATGGTCGGGCATTGCACAGCTACAAGCATTTCACCCCCATGTCATACTGTGTATGGTTGTGTGTGTGTGACAAATAAAATTTGAATTTGAATTTGATTGCAAGGAACAAGAAGAAAGTGCATCATTTGTTTGGAAAACAATAGCCTTACTTATGGTCAGTGAACAAAACAGTGGAGCTAACATACACTTCATAGATAGAAGTCCTCTTTCTTGACGGTGTTATGTTAACTGATGGCTGATGATTTGTTTTTGATGATGAAGTAACTGGTTTAGGAAAAAGATCGGGATTTGGGACAAAACACTATTCTTCACACCAAACATGATGAGTCAGGAGTAACAGCCAAATTGTGTCCTAAATTCTGAATGAAAGTAATCTGATTACATGTAGTTTTATACTATGGGTTAAGCTGTTCAGCCTCTTGAAGATGCCAATGTTCACATTTTGGACGGGAAGCCAGATGGTTTGAAAGCAGGGTAAAAGAGACCATCCATGTCCACTGTGATTGTCCATCACTGAACAGAGGAGGTGGCTCACGACACCAACTGTGGAGTCTTAAGATCCTTTCCCAGGTGTCAGGTGACCTCTATAGGTCACATGGTAGAATGAGGTTAGGTCTCAAAGTAGTTTCACCCTAAACCCTGGTGGTAATGACCCATGCCGTTTTTCACACCTTGGCTCATCTGCTCCCCACTATGGTTTACATACCTGCGACTCTTAACTTAAAGAAGTCCAGTCGCTTCCGTCCAAGCTCCTTAGACTCTGATGACAAAGAATCTTTTTTTTTTGAGTGTATCATGTTTCCACATTTCACAATCCAAAGTGTGGAAATACTAAAATCTCTACGAGAATTAATTTTTTTCTTTAAAATTTTTGAAATGAAAGAAACTTGAAGTTGCTGAAACAGGTCAAATAACATCTAAGCAGAAGTAAAACGTAAACTTTGCAGCGCAGAAGTGATGAGCCTCTGTAGGGAACGATTAGGCTAAACACGCATAACAGAGATTTTCTCTGTCCTCACATGAATCCTGCTTCACTCATGCAAAAAATTTACAGCCTGAAGTCTTACTTATTTTGTTTGTTGGTTGTTATGCAGTCTTCAAAGTAATTAACCAGATCAATTAAGGGAAACTGCTCTGGGATGATTTTGATGTCTGACCCTCCTCCAACTCAGACGCCTGCCTCATAGTCAAGAGTTTCAGATTTTATTTGCTTACACGAGCGCCCGTGACACAAGCTGATGAAAGTAAAAACAATTTGGCCAGTTGCCCAAACCCCAAAGAAAAGGCTCGATCAGGACACATGCTATGCATAGCAAAGAAGCGAAGCAAGCTCCTCCACAGTTACTTGTTTATATCACACACATCTCCTGATACGTGTGCGCTGTGAAGTGTCTGCACTTATTGAGCTACAGTGAGGGGAAAAGCAATATATCAATAAAAAATGATGAGAACAATTTTTTTTTCTTTTGGCCTGTGAATTCCTGTCATTAATAATCCTGAGCTGTTAGCCTTTGTCTTATTGGCTCTTCGGCAGCTGGCGACAGAAGATGGTGCGAACGCCTGTGTCACATCTGATGAAGCCTCTCAACGAGATCAGAAACACCATGGAGACTAAAACACGCACTGATGTGCCGATCTCCGTTTCTAAATTTACAAGGTTGCTAATTAGTTTCGTTCCCGCTTCAAACTCGTGCTGTTTGTCTTTGCTATCTGCTGATGTTTCAGGGTTATGTCTATATTTATGTACTTTTGTAAGACTGCTGCACCATCAATTTAATGAGACAGGAAAGTGAAGTGACATATAGCGCATAGTGAACCTCAGCTGCCTTTGACTGAGGGTTTCTCGCCATCCTTCGACCTGAACGGGAGAGTGTTTGGCTCAGAGGCTGCTGGGTAACAGCGTGCAGCAGTCGGATTACTTACGTGATGAGCTCCTTCTTGCTCTCCTTGCAGGGCAGGTATTTGTGGTGTTTGGGGCTGGGCATGGTCACCTCGGCCGGGTAGTGCTGCTCGTCCAGCAGCTCCTGGAAGGGATCCAGCTCGTCGCTCTGGTGTAAGGACGAGAAATAAGCCGACTACAGCGCGTCACTAAAAGCTCTTCGTTTACAAATTTACACAAACTTCACAACACATTCCCATTTCAAACACAGAAGACAACAAGGTTATGTGAAAACAGCATTATCAGGTAATGTTAGGTTTTCCTTGGTCAAAGATAATGTTATCCTCAGTGAAACAGTCCTTAAAATCCCCTGTAACATTAATTAGACATTCCTCATGTCTGAACACACTGCTATGATATAGTAAATTAATTTGTGTTCCATAACAACTTTAGAAGTAATTAAAATAAATTAAAAAGTCAGAATTAAAAGAACATTTTAATTTACTGAAATAAAAAATAACTACAGATGCAAACGAAGAGGGTGATATGTAAAGAAATAACATTAAAAAGTCAGAATGTATAAATCGTCTATGTCATCTCACAGAATATGTGCTATTGTCATTCATATGTGTAAGTTTCCTGCCGTAAGTAAGAATATTACCCTCCACTGTAGTTTAGCTGATTTTAACCCACAACAGGGCTTCATCTCATTTATGTAAAAAAAAAATAAAAAATCAATATGTCACAAAGTGAAAACCTTTTAGGCGTTATCCAAAATGTTACAATCTGAAAGTTTTAAAGGCTAACTTATAAAAATGTGCAGATTACAACATGTACAAATGTTGTGCGTTATATATAAAACAGTTAAAAGCAGGATTAGGAGAGAAAAAAATGACTGGAACGATTCTCACATTAGTTACACACAACACATTTATCTCAAAAATTCAGAAGAAAACCTGATTCATTCTACATGAGTTGAATAAAATATGGAGTGTTTCCTTACATTAAGTTTAAAAAAATATTCTAGAATCCTCAGGAATGTATTTGGTATTTAAATCTTTGCTTATAAATCAAAAAAAATATAATCAGTGTTTTAGAAAACATTTGGCCTTTTTTTAGAACCTCATAAATCAGCGTAGTGTGTCAGTGCCCAGAGAGCTACCAAGCATAAGGTCTGAAAACATACATATAGGCTGTTTACACATAAACAGCCTAAATGTACCTACAGGTTTGTTATATAGCTGTGCTTTATGTATATGTATATTATGTTTTTTTCTCTGTGTGGTGGAATACTTTTAAACATATTGATATAAATTTAATTTTAAGAAACAAATTATAAACATACCAGGGAATTATTGTGGACATAAATCGAGTGCTATGGCATTTATGTGTGTACGAATAACTAATACGAAGAGCCTGATTTATAGCATTTAGGCCCTTTTTAATGTAGCTGTATGAGTCATATCAATTTAGTGTCCCTGAAGTTCTGGTCATAATAAGCAGATCTGTACTGGTTGCCAGATGATTTCCAGATAAACGTGTTCCCAGCACAGGTGTCAGAGGCGTGTCTCTCTGCTTGTTAACCAGGTCGAGCTTCTTTCTGCAGCAGTTTGTGAACAAAAAGCTTTTGTGGCTCTAAGAACACTGCAGTCTGCTCTGCAGTCCACACATCACACCTCCTCAGTCGGGAGCAGAAATCGTTGTGGACTGTCTGGAGAAAATCCCATCAGACGCCTCGCTCTGGGCTCCGGCCTCCTCTGCAATGTCGTGCTTCATTAACAAACGCAATTACTCTCCTGATTAAAACCTTTCACTCCAGCGCTCTAAATCCAACGAGGCAAATGTAGCAATTTGCTGCATGGGTTGCTCTGTGTGATATCAGATCTGTGAGGATTTAAAGCGTGCCGATGATCTATCGTGTTTTACTTATGTATTAGTGCTGTAATTCAGTATTTTAATGCACCGTGTGTGAGCTCCTGAAGCGTTCATTTAGTCTGAACCATGCAGTGCTGCTTCTGGCCACATGGGAGCGCACTGAGCCTTCCGGAGAGCCTGTCTGCATCCACCCTATCAGCCAGGGTTATTTATCAAACTGCACAGAGAAATTTGAACTTGCATGAGATAAAAATGGAAATTCTTGACTTTTACTCCCCAGAAACTTTAGATTAAAACCCATTTATCAAACTTATTTTGTCTCTGTTCACTTAGATCTTAGATTAGTGTTGCAGTGCACTGACAACGTGGATGGACTGTAACGGCTGTGATGAATAGCTGTAACCCTATTTATGCTTGTATTGCATCACAACTTTTTGTTCTAAAAGACTAAAGCCGATTGATCCTTTTGTTCCGTGCCACATTGTAAGATTTTCTCTGATCTATCGCATCTCCGCAGCACGAACGACTTCCCTTTTATGTGTGTAATATAAAGTTAATTTCACAGTAGTGTATTAAAGACTGGTAACACAATAACAACAATCTTCGTAAATGGAAAGTGGATAATTAATTCAACTTTACAGGTTTTTAATATTTAATATATCTAATATTATAGATATTAGATTATATATTACATGCTGACTTGCTTAAAATAGTCAGATCTTGTTTTTTTATTTACTTATTTTTTAGGAGGCCACACCAAGGAGCTGGATAAAAAAAAAAAAAGAAGTATCTTTTCAAAATAAAAGACCCAGTTTCTGCAGACCAAGCAGTAACCTCCAGAGCTGAAAAACGAAGCCAGTGCAGAGGCACCAAAACTGCAGTTCCTCTAATGGCCACTTGAGGCTGACTCTGAAAGTGTATCATTCCTTAGACTCTCATGTTAATATCTCCAACTTTACAGCAGAAATAAGTATCTTTCCCCCTCCATATCAGTGCTTTAAAAAAAAAAATCATTCATCCAACTGTATAATGGAGTTAGGGGCGTCGCCATCTTCAGTGACAGGTGCTCTGACACAGCTGCCAGGCCATTACTCAGATCAATAAATTGGACTTCTCTGCCATGTTTAACAATAAAGTCCATTTTGTTTCTATATAACATTTTAAAAAGGAGTTTTATTTTGAAAGTTTAACTTATTCTTTATCCCATTCGTGTCTCTATTTCTGTCCTCCTCATCTGCTCTTCGCATGTCAAAGATTCACCAAATAGGACACATGATTATAAGAACAGCAACACAAACTAAACAACATTTGATTCCCCGAGAAATACGAATGAAACTTTTATCACCAAAAATAATATCTAAAAAAACTGATGCATTGTGCAATATCTACTTTAAAAAAAAACAACGAAATAATTACTTATTAATGTTTTATTAACGATTACAGTTTATATGTGATGGTTACTATAAAGTGTTATTTAAAGGCTTAAAAAAGACACAGCTCGACTTTAAAGTTTAAATTACTTATGCTTTGGCAGAATAACATCACTGAGGTAACTCAGCAACTAACAGCAATAAAGCTCTGTTTCTTTGTTTTCACTCATACACTTGGCTGTAAGTCTCTTGTGTGAGATGTGTGATGGCGTTTCTTCTTTTATATGATTTTGCAATCTCTCTCTTCAGCGGTCTTTCTTTATTATTCTTTTGTTGAACTGTGTCTGTTTGGTGGCTCCAGGGTGAGGGGTGAACAGCAGAAACTGAGAGGCGATGTACAATTTTGGCAAGCACCATCGTTCTGTGCCATTTCAATGCCTTGGGTTGGTGAAGAAGTGCATGCAAACATAATAAACCCTTCCAAACTCACAAAATTTCCTCTTGCGTATGTAAAGTGATGCAAAAATTATGCGTAACAATCGGCAACCAGAAGTACACCCTCGCAAAAAATAAGCCCAGAACTTCTCTATGGCCCTTTCTGCTTTGCACCGCAGAATAAGGATTCCCTTCTAACAGCTTATAAACTATGATCATCTTCTAATCTATGCATGAACACATAATATAAACTCTGGGTTCCTTAAATCTCTCAATTTCATGCTTGAAATTATCCTTACTTTGCACGATTAGGGGCCTAAATAAATCTTAAATCAAGTGCTTAAAACCCTTAATCATAACTGTAAGGGCAGAGAGTGCAGCAAGAGCAACATTTAGAGGTTTAGCGTGGCCTAAAAAATATTTAACTTCCACCTCTTCAGGTTACTTATTCAAAGCACTTGTCACCTTAATCCTAAAATGAAAAATTCAAGGTGTCTCTGCCTCCATATCATTAAATATTTTAAGTTTTAATCAAGCATACTGTAGTACAGAAATTACTCTCTACATTAGTTTGTGTCAGTGTAAATATTAATCTGCTCCCTGCTGCGTTTCTATATAAACTACTTAGAGTGGTGCAGAACCTCCTGTAAAGACGAGTCCTGCAAGCTGTGTAATAATCTGACGCAACACTAAATACACCAAACTCTAGTCTTCTTTGCTGCATTTAAATCAGTAGATTTTAAATATGTAGTGTAGATGCTGCTAATGTGATCAGCGATTCTGAAAAGTGTTTTGCAGAACTTCAGATAACAGTTGATTTGAAAGCCAGCAAATTCCTCATAACTGGTTTATAATTTCAAATGAAGGCTCTTTGAACGACGTATATCAGTTGCTACAAATAAATCTAATTGTTTATTTCCTACAAGTCACATAATTTCAAATGAGTTGCTTAAGTAATTTGGTCTGTAAGTCGGTGCACAGCAGGTCAGCTCAACATCTACAACAAGCTAACAAAGTTTTAACAAAGGCTGCATTTTTTATTTGAGTTTATTAAAGTTAACATATATATATATATATATAACCTACGCCCATTTTACACATGGCCAAAGTTTGAAATGATGATGTCAGTGTATGTGCAAGTAGTCCCTTTGAGCTGAAAGCTCAGGATTTCTACTGCTCTAAACACCCAGTTTCAAAAAATTTTTCTAGTCTTGGCTCTGTATGATGTCATTGGGAGGGGTTATCCTTATATGGGCATCTAATGGCAAAGGCACACTAGTAAACCTCCTTGTGATTGTAAGTATTTCTTTGCCACAGCTACTACAGAGCCTCAGGGTGTTGCACACTCAACCTCTAGGTGACCACTTTCAACTGCAAGCAGATGTCACAGATGCAGTATCGTTTAATCACCATACTACACTACGTCACTATTTGTAGAGGAATATCTGAATTTGCATCCACCCATCGATTTTATTCCACTATTCCACCGCAGCGAAGGCTAAAGGAAGGAGCTAAAAGCGCTTTTTTCATAGAGGCTATGAAAAAAAGCTAGAAAAAGACTGTAAGGCTCATTTTGATCTGTGACTTATGCAAAGCTACTCTAAAAAGTAAAATAATAAACAGCATCAAGTTGTAAAAGGGCATCATAGTCTATTTAACGATATCAGTGAATCGGGAGACCTCTTGTGAGGAAACAATAACAGAAAATAAACTCAACAGTGTCAGGACTTTTTAATCGCCCTATGATAAAAACTCAGTATTTATAGGAAACTTTCAAATACCTACAAAAACACGGATGATCTGATATCCTCGTGTTGGTGTTGTTCCCAGACCATCATGAAAATGTTGTTCCAGGTTCAACATTGCAAGTGACCAATCACATTGTTGTGATGTTATTCCTTTGCGCGCCAAGCCATTCGTGCATTTATAAAATTCCAATGTTGCAAGGACAATATCAATTCTGCTTACTGTTTATTAAAGGGTTGCGGTTAGGGTCAGGGTCCGTTGATCGGCGGACAGAGGCGGTTTCACGCAGCTTTAGTGCAGTTTTTTGTTTTACGCCGGTTTTTCCCGAAGTCGCAAAAGTATGACGTCACAACATTCTGATTGGTTACTTGCAATGCTGATCCTGGAACAACATTTAGTATGATGATCTGGGAACAACACCAACACGAGGATATCAGATCAACCACAAAAACACACCTTCTACCAAGGCCCATGACCTATTTTAATGAAATATGTTTAGACGTGCTTTGTCAGTGCTCTTCTTTTCAACCAAGTTTCATGAAATTTCACTTGGCAGATTTTGAAAAACCTTGCAGGCAGACAAACAGCATCAAAAACACACATTCGAACAGCACTGCAAATAAATTTTTTTAAATTGAACGCATCCCCCAAAAAAATAAATAAATAATTTCTGGAAACATTGTCATAACAGAAATGTATTCTAACTATGAACATTTAGGTGTTAATGTGCTTTTATATTATATTTATATTATATTGTGTTGTATTAAATATTGTATTTTATATTATAGTAGCTTTATAATATGTGCAAACTGTGATTTCTGAGGTTTTGTTCATAACATCCAAATGATAAGTTCTAGAAGTAAAAGTATCATGTCAGAGTTGTTTGTATGTATAATTAATGCATTCATTAACTATATAAGCTGTAATAACATCATGTTGTATTTAACCTCATTCTCATAATGCTCCTTCTAAGCTCTGTAAGTGTTGCACAGTGTAGACCTTCCCGTTACCTCTTTGTGGTCTTGCTCGTCTCCCAAACGTTTGATCTTGTTGCAGTCGACGGGCAGGTCCCAGCAGTCGGTGTCGCTCAGCTGGTAGCAGCGGCTGCTGAGCAGAGCCTGCCGCTGGGGAGACATTGGCTGCAGCGGGGTTAACACCGTCCCGCTGCCCTCAGGGCCACCTGGCTGACCAGCCACATCCACCGCCCCGCTGTCATCCAGATCGCCAACTGGACTCTGAAGAGCAAAGGAATCTGAATACTGGTGAGGTATTCAGAGGGCTTATTTTTGTTATGTGATTATTGTTGCTTTTTTTCAAAAAGCTTATTTTATCATTTCTAACAAGTTCTCAGGAGGTTACAGGCTAGTATACACACAGTCTCAGTCACAGAGGTTTTAAATGTTTTCAGTCTTCAGGTCATTCAAAAAGCTGCTGCCAAACCAGAAGACCTGTATAAACCCTTCTCCATACTAAACTCCTGCTCTGCTGGCATCCAGTTACATTTCCTAGACTTCCAGGTGATGCTTAAATGTGATGCTACTTTTCTACTACTTTTGATTTGTTTCTTTTTTGCACCTTTACTTTTACTATCACTGCAATCTAACTGTTATCTTACTATATGCTAGCCTAAATGATTTTATTCTATTTGTATCAACAGTAATGCCCATAATTATTCGTACTCCTGTGAGATCTTTTACATGAAAGCTCAGGGGTGAAATTTTACTTTATTCAGTTTATTGTAGTTGTGATAGAATGTTCCAGATGCATGTTGATTTTACACAATGGGCATAACAATAAAAATACTAATACTTATAATAATTTGTACATGCTGTCCAAAATGATTCATACTCTTCACCTGCCTCAATATTAGGATTATTGTTTCTTTACAGTGTAGGTATTTTAGGTATTTTCAGCAATGTTAGGAAAGAAATCCATGTTGATTTCTAGAAAAGTCCAGAAGCCGAGAAGCTGAGGGGAGCTGGTAAAAATGCTGCCAGTTCATGGTCAGCACTAGAATGTGCTATGAGTAAGAACTAAGTGAGGAGCTCTGGTCACATATTTTGATTGTTGTCAAGGATGCCATGGACTACAAAGCCATATCCAAATGATTCCAGGTCCCTGTACCCACAGAGCATCATTAACAAGAACAAGATATTCCACACAGTCAAGAACCTGAAGAGACATCGTAGAAAGCCCAAAGTTACACGCCATCTGGGAAGAAGTGTGTTATGGGAGGCCAGCAGTAACCCACACATCACAACTAAGACTATTCTACAAAATCTGAGCAACACCAGAACACAGATTTCAAGAAGATACAGCAGCAAACAATATCCAAGGGGGCTTTTTGTGGACAGTGACCACTCCTCCAACACAGGCACACACAAGCTCATCTAGTTTCTGTAGCTCTGTGACAGAGCTACGATTTTGGTTGTCAGTGTTATGGTCAGATGGGAACTCTTCAGCCACAGAGATGTGGCTTTTGTTTGGTGAAAGAAATGTGAAGCATTCACCCAGAAAACACAGTCTCACTGGTCAAACACTGAGGCGGGAATATCACGGTCTGCGGTCCCTTTTCCACAGATGGACCCAGATGAACCTTTTTAAAGCTGAAGGAATCATTAAAATCATTCATCCAGCATTCTTGGGCAGCATGGACCATCTAACCAGATTACAGTCCAAAAACATATGGCCTAATTAGTAAAGGAACAATTTGCAGACAACAATCTAAATATTTTGGAGTGGCCAAGCCAGCGCCCGGTTAGAATTTCTGGAGAGAACTAAAGACCAAGATCATGGCAAAGAAACCCTCAAACCTTGAGGACCTGGAGAAGTTCACCAAAATCATTGTGGAGACGTGTAGAAATATATTCAACTACATAAAGTACTTGGAGGCTGCAGCTACAAATAAAGGCTACAGAGAAAGAGTATGAATAATTCTGGAGATGAGATTTTTTGGGAAATCAGTCAAATATAATCATACAAATAGTTAAAAAATATCGAACATCGATTTGAATGTTCTTCTCATAGCCTTATGTCACCTTTTTTATAAAATGGTGAAAGAATAAATTTGATGTGTCAATAATATATCTTAAAACCCAAAAGTCCGACACGGGTATGAAGAATTTTAGGCAAAATTACATTTAGATATGTTTTCCTAATGCTCCTCTCTGAGTTGCGCTCTCTAGACAAAGCTGCCTTGTCTTATTTTCCCCACTCCTGCCATTGTTTAGGGATGTGATGTAATAAGGCAGGCATCCCATTTTTACTTGCAGCGCCTCAGATTACCTGTGTCAGCAGGTCCTGGGGTTTCCCTCCCAGAGCGTGTGGGAGCTCCCGGCACCGTGTCGACAAGTTAAGGATGGCTGTGGCCGCCATGTGGGCCGCCTCCATGTCGTGGGTGTAGTCAAAGCTACTCTTACTGCAGGTGCTGCTGGCGCTGCTTCCACCTCCACCGCCTCCCCCTCCTCCTCCACCTCCTCCTCCTCCACAGCTCAGGCTGCTGCTGCTGCTGGGAGCGTAGCTGCTGGTCGTACTGCTGGCCGGGCTGGACGTCTTACAGTAGCGCTTAGCTGCAGGGGTGCACACAAGTATGGCTGATTTGTTAGGCTGATGCTGGCTTTTGGCCAAGCTGTTCAGCAGATGGGTTTTTTGCACGGGGTTTAAAATTGCAGAGAGATCCTCTAGCTTTTAAGAATATGCAATAAAAAAGACAGACTGGTGAGGGGAAAGAGCGAGAGAAACAGATTGAAATTTAAGGCTTTCTAGGATTAAGTGGGGAAACAATGAATTGACCAGAACAAGAATCCACTCCAAACTAAAATTCAAACAAGCTCAGTGCCTGAGATTGTTGAAGTTGTTCAACTTTTTTGGTCACTTTGCCAAAATCAGAGCTCGTAAATCAAGATAACATATCTTAAGACTGTTCCTGCCTCAGCACTGAATTGAAAATGCTTTGGACTGGATGTCTACATCTGATTTTTATTTGGAACAAATTCTAAGAACTGCAGCATTTCCTTCTTTGTGAGTAACATTTGCTAAAAATAAATAAATAAATAAATAAAAAATACAATGCCCAGCTGTCCCAGAAAATAACTGACCTTTTTTTAAAAAAGTAACTACTTACAATATTTGTATCTTCAGTATGTAAAAATGGACCCACAGGAACAATAAGCAAAGTATTTAGAGGCCATTTTTGGTCTGTTTAAAGAATTTGCTGCCAGCTAGAAAACATATATGAACACCAGTCTTATGCGTTAAATAGGGAGACATAGAGTCATTCAACATAAGACAGAGAAACAGATGTTTGGGCAAAGCCAGAGAAAGACGCTGCGTGGTGGTGAATCCGGCCTCAGCAGGCCGGAACGATGCTGATGGAGGGAAGAATGGTGGAAAGGAGGGAGGCAGGGAGGGAGTCGTGACAGAGGGGAGCTCAGACACCTCGTCTAAAAATCTCCCTCCTGCCTGCTTCTCACTAATGGCTCCCAGCCAAAGAAACAGGGCTCGCCTCCATTATCTCTCCTGTTTCACAATCCCTCCATCTGTACCTCCTCCCTCCCTCCATCCCTCCATCCTCTGCTCAGAGGAGGCAGGCTCTTAGCTTGGCATTTCCATAACTCTGCTCCAGCCATGTGGAGAGGCCGAAAACATCAGTGTTTTTAGCTCTATAACAAAGAGAAGACAAGCAGCACAGAGCATGTGTCTTTGTGCACGTTATAATGCTTTTAACATCGGATACAAAATGTTCTCCTCAGAACAGGAAAATGAATAGTAATCCCTAAGAGTGGGATCATCTGGAAGGTTTCTTTTTCCTTTCAAACAAACAAAAAAGGGAATCACAATAAGCCTGACCATGGTTTTTACGGTGATTTTGAATTTACCTATAATACATTTTTTAGACACATGGATCCATCATTAACTCAAATAAATATCTCCAATATTCTTCAAAAGGTAAGAAGAGTGTCAGACCCCGTACAAACAAAAGACGCAAATCACCAATCAAAATATACGATAAATTGTTGTCACATGATCTAAATGTGGGACCTATGATTTGCAATTGTGTATGTTCATTCTTCTCACCGTCGAATCCCTTCGGGGAGGTGTCTCGTCCGTGGTGGTGGGACTTGGTCGTCAGACCTCTCTTTCCGTAGCTGCCGTGTTGGGCATCATAGCCGCCATAGTCATAGCTGGTCTTGGAGTATTTCTCCAGCTCCTTCGCCAAGTTGGATCGTGGCGTGCTGGTGGGAACATTGTTTTTGTAGCCATACTCAGGAATCTCCAGCTGCTTCACAAAACACATTGGTCTGAAAGGCAGCCAGAGGGTAAATAAGGCTGGGATCGAACTTCACTGCACCATTTAGCATCCCTACTTCGGATTAAAAAGTGGATTTTTTTTATATTTGTTTTGTTTTTTCAAAGAACTAATAACAGTCTGTGTTATTTACCTTTACGCCAAAAAATTGGCTGCACCATTCAGCATCCATAAAAAACTTCGAATGGTAATTAGTGGAAGAAGATGGTGAATTTCTGTTTTGTGGAAGAATATTTAAGCCCAGCTTTTTATTTAGTTGCTAGCTGACATCCTTTCAGCTTTCAGTACATTCTTTTTAAAAAAGGCAACATATATTCCCAGATTGCCTTACAACTCAGAAATATACCAGGAAATTGTTAAACCATTTTGCATCATCAAATAGAAAACAATGAAGGTTTTCTTTGTTATGGAATATTTTGCAAGTCTCAAGCTTAAAGACACTATTAAGCTTGCCCCGATCATTTAAGGTGGTGCGAGATGCTCTCCATCAAAATAAGTGCAAACTTTTAGTAATAAATTTTTTTGTTTGTGTTTGCTAATTATTCACAGGATAGTTTTTGATTCCGGAATCCCCACCATATCTGAACTAGTCACACATGTGGTTGAATGTACTAGCGACCTGCACCTAGATATAATGAGGATCACTAGTTGTTCTGCATCCCCAGTTCCTTATGTTTGATATGATCTGGAGCTGTATGTGTGGGAATTTCATTGCACCATTCAACATCCCAGATATAAAAAACCCCAAAGACAAAAAAATGCTTCCATAACATACCATGTTCAGAGTTCAGTGAGCAATTCGGCATCCCTTGCTAAGCTATCAGAATTCAAAATATGCTGCTTTACTGTACTGAAGTGGGCGGTACCTGAGGACACGGTCTGACGCCTGATTGGTCTTACTGCCGCTGTCAGTTGAGTGAGTCTTCTCATGGACCTTCGCCATCTTCTCTGCAGCAGCGATGGGACAGCCGGACAGACTGAAGGATTAGGGAGGGGGAGACAGCACACGGCCTGGTTACACACTGTACCAACACACGCACACACACATGCAGCATCTGGCTCTCAATGAAGAGCGGTTCAGCTGTCAGTACCAGCAGTTCAAAATGAATTATGGATTTAAAAATGGCCTACTTTGTGTTGACTTTATGACTTGCTTTCCAGAAGACAAACTGGTTTATCAGTTGACTTTCTGTGTGACTTTTTTCTAAACAGGTATTGCTTAAATTTACAGACAGACATGTTTGTGACTCCTGCTTCTGTACATCAGCGGTCCCCAACCCCCGGGCCTCGGACCGGTACCGGTCTGTGAGTCGTTTGGTACCGGGCCGCGAGAGTTGAGGCTCAGGTGTGAAATGTATAGTTTTCAGGGTTTTTATCAGTTTTCAGGGTTATTTTGTTATCGTTTTTATCATTTACTCAGTTTTCCTTGGTCTTTTCACGTGTGTTATGAATAAATTTTCTTTTTTTCGGTACTGGTACTAGTTTTATTTTTGTTGTATTTATCCGCGACACCTTAAAGGCCAGTCCATGAAAATATTGTCGGGCATAAACTGGTCCGTGGCGCAAAAAAGGTTGGGGACCGCTGCTGTACATCACTCAAACTGCAAAATTCTAGGCTGAAAATGAAGCCAGTGCAAAACTGACATTCAGCTAATGTCCACCTGAGGCTGGCTCAAAAAGTTAGTCACTAGTCCACTCCCACATCAATGTACAACTTCAGCCATGAAAACAGAATGTTTACAGCTTCATATAAGAACAGGGCTCTTGCCTGTGGTTGTGCTGTTGGTACCTTTTAAATAAGTTGTAGTTTGGAAATGGCAAGAAAATAAATTGTCCTGTTTTATTGGGCTGTTATTTAGCACTAGCTATGACCGGGTATCTTTGTCTATGCATTCTTTGATGTCCTCGCTCCAAAAACATCAACATAGTGATGCCCAAAACAATAATGTGAGGCTAGTAAAAGTGGAGACTAGAAACTAAGTGAGGGTATGTAAATGACCAGGTGACAGCATTTTGTATCTCTTTATTGTCCTCCCATTTCACATATTTACAAAACTGACTAAACAACTAATCATCAAAGATGATTAGCTGACAGAACAGCAGCACAGATTTGGCATATTTTTCCTTCACACATCACCGGCAAAACCTCTAACCTCGAACCATTTTAATGGAGATAGACAGAATATCAAAAATACAGAAAAAACATTCATAAAAGTTATGAATTGATTTGCATGCAAAGCTCCAAACCGAGCGTAACTGATGATCTTTCTTTTATCAACCAATTCAGACTCCCTCACAGCCTTAATGACATGTTCCAAAATGGGCCTTTGTCTTTATTTCGTTGGTCACTCTATGTCATCCTCTTTAAAGTTTAAGATAAGATAAGATAACCTTTATTAGTCCCACACGTGGGAAATTTGTTTCGTTACAGTGTTTGTATCTGGATCTACTCCCGTGACTCTTTATACAGCAACTGAATACTTGGTTGAATAAGTGACTAAATTAATAGTTCTTAGCAGATGCCTCTTTACTAACAACACACACACACAGAGAGTATTCTCCAGTTATTTGGGAGAGTTTGGTTATCTGTCCCACAAGACACTTCCACTTAACAAAACTGTCACTTCCCACCAACTCCCAGTGATAAGTGTTAAAAGGTAACACCTTCTCCGTTTTTAATCATTAAATTTGTTTTTCTTCCGTAACCAAGTGCAACCTCAAAGGAAGCAGAAACACAAATCTAATCCTGCTCATCGGCCGCTGCAGTGATTGACTGATTGTGTGATAGATTAGATCACATTCATTAAGCAGCTGCTTTTGGTCTTCTGGGGAAAATAATTAAATGTCATCAACAATGATAAGTGAATTTCTTTAAAAACAAATTAAAATTGGAATAAACAGAAGAAAATTTTTGATGTCGGACGGAAAATCCCGTCCTGTGTACTTCTGAGATGTACCAGTCATTAAAATGTGTGACTTGCTGACCCTCATGTGGCGCAAACAGGGGTAAAGGAGAAGCTGATTGGTTGGGGATGTGGCTTCTCCCTCCTGCCACTTTGGGCTTTTCCTAATTGCTTCATACCCACAGAGGCTATGAAACATCATTAGTACACACACACGCACACACACACTCGTTTTAAAGCATGGCAGGGCTACTGTGTGAGTAGTGTGTGACAGATCAGCACGGCAGTGCCTGCTACTGCTGCTGCTATGAAGGCGTTTCCATGGTGACTGCCAGACATGAAAGCTGGTGGCTAACAGTAGCTAAGCTAGCTAGCTAGTGCTTTGTTTCCTTTCCCAGTGGAGCTGTGCTACATAACACACCCTGCAGCCATGTCTGAGTGTGTATGTGTGTGTGTGAGTGTATTCTGTCTGCCAGCACACGTGTGCTGCTGTCTGTGAGCTCATTTGTAAGTGTCTGACTGTGTGTGTGTGTGTGTGTGTGTGTGTGTGTCAGGCTGTGTGCGAATGAAACAGCGTGTCATCTAAAGCTCTACGTATGTGTGAGCAAATCACTTTACATAATTCAAAAGTATGTATCTGTGTGTGTGTGTGTGTGTGTGCGCGTGCATATATGTGCTGCCTGCACTTCATGCTCTGCTCTGCCTGTTAAACAGCTGAACTGCTGATGTGATGCAGGTTCTCCTTCTCCAGTCCCTTCTCCACAATTCCACCTAAACGGGAATACATTACAACATTTTGCATGCTGTTGAAAGAAAATGTGACTTTTTTTGTGCCAGAGTTGAGTTAAAACCAAAACTGATTTTGCAAACTGTTCTTGTTTAGAGGAAAACTCCCACAGTGGCAGGTAAAACACAGAAACACTATTTATGATTTCACATTCTACGATGATTTTGAGCACTTATTTATATTTCTGCAGTTTTAAGGACAAAGCAATACCCAACCAGAAGCATCCAGAAATGAGAACTGAAACCACCATGTCAAAAAGCTGCAGTTCCCCTAATGGCCACTTGAGGTTGCCCCCCAAAATTATTTCAATCCCCACAACCTCCTATGTTAAAATGTCAATGTTTACAGCCAGCTACAAAAACTGGGTTTGTTCTTTCTAGCAGTTTTCTCCCTTTAAATCAACTCTACAAAGTTCGAATCTTTTAATGTTTTTTTACACTTAAAGTTTTGTCTTATTCTGGTTGTTTCTGCTCTGAGCGACAGGTAAGGACTCGCTCAACTGGACCTCATGATGATGGTTGTGCTATTAGTGCTTTCTGAAGCATTTATAACACATGACAAACAATATAACCCACTAACAATTAAATAATAAGAAACACTTCAAAAAGTTTGTGAGAGACTTTCTTTAATTTTAATAGTCTGCAACTGAAGATTTCTGTGTCTCCACCTTTGGATGCACCTGATCAAGTCTGGAGTAATACTGAAAACTCCTGGTCAACAATATCATCATCATCATAACAGTAACCAAATGTAATCAAATGTAAATTCTGCTTTACTACAGTAGGGCAAAAAAGTATTTAGTCAGCCACCGATTGTGCAAGTTCCCCCACTTAAAATGATGACAGAGGTCAGTAATTTGCACCAGAGGTACACTTCAACTGTGAGAGACAGAATGTGAAAAAAAAATCCATGAATCCACATGGTAGGATTTGTAAAGAATTTATTCGTAAATTAGGGTGGAAAATAAGTATTTGGTCACCTCAAACAAGGAAAATCTCTGGCTCTCACAGACCTGTAACGTCTTCTGTAAGAAGCTTTTCTGTCCCCCACTCGTTACCTGTATGAATGGCACCTGTTTGAACTCATCATCTGTATAAAAGACACCTGTCCACAGCCTCAAACAGTCAGACTCCAAACTCCGCCATGGCCAAGACCAAAGAGCTTTCGAAGGACACCAGGAAAAGTATTGTAGACCTGCACCAGACTGGGAAGAGTGAATCTACAATAGGCAAGCAGCTTGGTGTGAAAAAATCAACTGTGGGAGCAATCATCAGAAAATGGAAGACATACAAGACCACTGATAATCTCCCTCGATCTGGGGCTCCACGCAAGATCTCATCCCGTGGGGTCAAAATGATCATGAGAACGGTGAGCAAAGATCCCAGAACCACACGGGGGGACCTGGTGAATGACCTGCAGAGAGCTGGGACCAAAGTAACAAAGGTCACCATCAGTAACACACTACAACGGCAGGGAATCAAATCCCGCAGTGCCAGACGTGTTCCGCTGCTGAAGCCAGTGCATGTCCAGGCCCGTCTGAAGTTTGCCAGAGAGCACATGGATGATACAGCAGAGGATTGGGAGAATGTCATGTGGTCAGATGAAACCAAAGTAGAACTTTTTGGTATAAACTCAACTCGTCGTGTTTGGAGGAAGAAGAATACTGAGTTGCATCCCAAGAACACCATACCTACTGTGAAGCATGGGGGTGGAAACATCATGCTATGGGGCTGTTTTTCTGCCAAGGGGACAGGACGACTGATCCGTGTTAAGGACAGAATGAATGGGGCCATGTATCGTGAGATTTTGAGCCAAAACCTCCTTCCATCAGTGAGAACTTTGAAGATGAAACGAGGCTGGGTCTTCCAACATGACAATGATCCAAAACACACCGCCCGGGCAACAAAGGAGTGGCTCCGTAAGAAGCATTTGAAAGTCCTGGAGTGGCCTAGCCAGTCTCCAGACCTCAACCCCATAGAAAATCTGTGGCGGGAGTTGAAAGTCCGTGTTGCTCGGCGACAGCCCCAAAACATCACTGCTCTCGAGAAGATCTGCATGGAGGAATGGGCCAAAATACCAGCTACTGTGTGTGCAAACCTGGTAAAGACCTATAGTAAACGTTTGACCTCTGTTATTGCCAACAAAGGTTATGTTACAAAGTATTGAGTTGTATTTTTGTTATTGACCAAATACTTATTTTCCACCCTGATTTACGAATAAATTCTTTACAAATCCTACCATGTGGATTCATGGATTTTTTTTTCACATTCTGTCTCTCACAGTTGAAGTGTACCTCTGGTGCAAATTACTGACCTCTGTCATCATTTTAGGTGGGGGAACTTGCACAATCGGTGGCTGACTAAATACTTTTTTGCCCCACTGTAAATTTCCTGCATTATATTAAAATAAATAAAAAAATATTAAATTCTATATTCAGGTTTCTAAAATGGGCAAAAAAACCCTAAGCCAGGAATATGTTATACTTATAAATACAATTTATTATAGCCCTTTGCTTTCTGACTGTAGCATCAAGACCAAGAATGTGCTCATTTCGTTATTTTGATTTGTAATTCATTCATTTTTATGTGTTTCATTTACTTTTTTCTACATTTTGGGCATACATGTTGCAAACAGAGTTAATAATCTGTTTAGGAGGTGTAATTCTGGACTGTACTGTACTAAAGTACTTATGTACTTTCTTCCATTCTTTATAAATAAAGTTGTTAATATTAAAGTCTAGAAGAAGAATTATAAGGACTCTGAGGACCAAGCTAGCAAATAACAAAGTCTCAGTTCAATTTTATTTATATAGCACCAAACAGTCAACAACAGCAATCCAACAGCTTGAAAGAGTCAGTAAAGCCCCAGATTAGCACTTTATAAACAAGTGGGTGATGTCACAGGAGCTCTGTCCTTCTTTTATATACAGTCTACAAGTGAAATTGAGCAGCAGTTTCTAATGCTGGACTTTTAACACATTTTTATTTTTCAAAACCTGAAATACTTATTTATAACTTGAGTTTCACTTGCACTCAGGCATTTAGGACTTTGATACTTCCATCCATCTGTTAGCTACATCTTCTTACCCTGTAGTGTGTTGTGTGGGTGGTGGAGCCAAACTCAGCTTATACTAGGAGAGGGGTGGGGTGACCCAGTCAATCAGAGAGCTATTTTTAATAACCACACAGACAACCAATCAGACTCACATTCATGCCTAGGGGTGATTTAGAGTTACCAGTCATCATAACTTCCAAGTTTTTGGACTATGTGAACCACACAGACGGAACACTGAAGTTTACTTACATAGATTATGTTATCTATACTTTTTTCCTTCATACTGAGAAGTAAAGTTGCACATACTTGTGTTTTTATTCATTTACATACTTACTTTTTATAAGCAACGAACACTTCTGCAGAGGCAATTTAGTGTTGTGACTATTATTTAACTTATTCTGTGGTTAGACTTTGATTCTTAGTTTCCAGTATTTCTGTTAGGGTTTAGCTAACAGCAGGGGTCCATGACCAAACCCCCTGTAGCGATTAATGATGCCCAGTCTGTGGACTTGTTCAGAAATGCTGGTCAAATGCTGATAAAACCAATGTTTCTATAAGTGTGTGGTGTATGGGGCACAGAAATGTAAAAATTTATGTTTTTAACTTTCCACAGAACTAAGGCCATTCATATCATACCATTAACTATAAGTTACCAGTTCCTACTTAAATCCCTGTTTCTTCGTAAATGCTTCTTACATATTGCACGCTAACAAATGATAATAATAAAATAAAAATAAGTAATACTTCATGTTATGAGTTTGCAGAATCCTTTCAGCCAAAGCAAACATATCAGAGTTTATGGTGTACAGGACCTAAGCATCAGCAAGTAGTTTGACTGGAGATGTGCTCCTGAAACCACACACACTGACGATATCTGTACGATGGAGGTGTGGATCAGCTGATAGCGGCCCGGCGAAAGGCCACTCACTCACCTGCGATGCGAGTTCCTGTTGCTATTGACATGACCCCGTCCAGAGCAGCCAGGAGTAGGGCACTTTAAAACATTTTCATACATGGCAAGGACTTTGACAGAGAGGAAAAGGTGAGAAAGACAGCCAGGGTTAGGAGCAGACAGGAGAGTTAACGGGTGTTCAGCTCGACGGTTAGGCATGCACAGATTACAGCTGCACGACTGATGTGACAGTGGGCAAGAATTTCACAAAACGGGCATGAACGCTAAGACAAAGTGCGTCAACAGCAGGAAGTTGCCAGTTCTCCTCTTTATTTCCCTTGTAGCCACCTCAGATTCAGCTGTGCTTCATGTTTTGCATCGGTTTAAGAAACATGCCTCCTCATGGGGCTTATTTTGTCACAAAAATCATTAAAGATTAAGGTAAATCTGCTGTGTTTTTTGCCTTTTTCCCCACGAACTTTCCTCTAAACTGCTCTCCGTTTGTAGTTATGATTGCCCCAAGTATTCCCTTCCTACTGAGGAAACACAGCTCTCATTTGCCTTTTGATCACTGCGGTCATGTCATGAAATTTCATGAGATGAGACTGTACTGGATGCAGTAGTTCGTCATGCACTGTTAAGGATGGCTGATGACTCCGCAGGAGGAAGAGGAATGTGTCTGGTAATAAATGAAGGTTTAAAATTCTGTTTCAGATCGTTTCTTTCAAATATGTATAATCTTCATATACAGTTTAAGTTTCTAGATATTGAAAAGCCCAGCAAGCTTTTACCTGTATGTCTGAATATCTTTCTGTATTCTCCATGCAGGTATTTCTTTTTGTCATTTTTACCTTGTTGCATACAGAAGATAAGCTATATGTAAAAAAGGATGTGAAGTCTCATTTGGAAGGCTGAATGTTTTTGCTGCCAATACATTTTTCTTTTTGTTTTATATACCAGACTGACTTACAACTCGAAAAATAGGCAGGATGATAAAGCGGGGCATGGTTTACAGAAGGGCTCACTTGTGATTGACAGATCAAATACGGTCCTCTCTCACCATGCCTGGTCTCAAAACAACACGATGCTAAAAGCCAAAATGTTCAGCCCAAGACTTCTGAACAGGCCTCGTTCACAGAGGACAAGAGACTGCTTGGCAACCACCTGGCAACCACCGTTCGCTAGGGACAAATGAGTATTCTGATTGGCTCAGTCGCTGTCAGTGGTTCCTGCTAGTCACTGTGAAATTGACTGCTGAGACCCAGTCATGCAGGCCTCGAAAATGTGTATTCCCCTATGACGAGTGGCTGGTCAAGATAGCTGGATGTTGCTGGGTGAATATTATTATTATATATTATATATTATTCATTTTCTTTCCTTAGAGGTATATAGTGCCATACTGAAAACCTCCTTCTGATTGCTAATTTATCTGCAAGCCTTCCCCAACTAATCGCTAAATGTTGAGAAATTGTTAAAAAAAAACAAAAAACAAACAAACAAACAAACTGTGATTAAAACTGGAAACAGAGAAAATTCACCTTCAGAGTAAAAGTTGCACATTGTGAAATGTGTTGATTTCAGCAGTAAGACATGAAATGGTCTTTGTCTCCAGTTTGCATCACACATTTTTGAGTTTCAGTTTCAGTTTTGAGTGTTTGCAGACTTGCCATCTTTCATTCAAACTGTGGGTGAATGTGGTACTCTGCAAATAGCCAAAGCAAGGTTTTTGGTGCAGCACCTTCTTTGCATCCTTTTCACTTTGCTACAGCCAGCAAACTCCAGCATCCACTTCCCAAAAAGCTTTGGGAATATCTTTTTTTTCCTCCTAGTGACCGTTAGGTACTAGAAGGTCACTGACCGGTCTCTGGGCATGCATGACTGACGACTAACAAACTGCTGATGTCTTATCGATCTTTTGTACAGTCTATGTGTTCAATTGTTCCACCAGGGTGAATGAAGCCTCATCTAAACTAATGTAATGTTTTACCTGTGAGTTCAGTGAGCATGCTTCAAGCAGGCTTAGATGGTTGGAAGTAATTTCATGTAGGTCTTTTTTTGAGGTTTTTTAGTCAGCAGGTTGATCAAACTGATTCTTCATGCTGTTCACGTTACAACAGCGACACAGAAATCAAAACAAGACTTCAGGCAGACGCGATGAGGAGAATGAAAAGAAAGTAAAGCAGTTCACAAAATTGAACCAAAAAAAGAAAAATAATACTATTTCTGGTGCCACAGTAAACATGAGTATGAACAGAAGCAGCTTTGTGTCCACAACAGCACTGCAGTATGTTTGCTTTAGATAATTAAGATACTTTAGTAGAGACTTTCTAACAGTCAGAAGTGAAATTACATTAATATATATATA
>NW_024582487.1:718294-801730 GCF_018398535.1 Haplochromis burtoni | reverse complement strand
GCAGTTGGTTTTGAAACTCAAAACCCTTTGATAAAGTTTGGCAGCAATCAAGGTCTACCTTCTCAGTTGATCAAACATGTGTTAAACAAGCTCATTCGCGCATGATGATTAGACAAGACGTTCACAAGTTCTCGTGATCATAACAAAGTTAAAACCACATTATCTAACACGTCCAACACGACAGAACACAAATGCAGACTCATGCAGGACAGATGCATGATGGTGAACAGCCAACACTGCCAGCACTGTCCGACTTTAACTGTGATACAATCCATCTAACAAGTCATTTGAAGTCAGCATTTATTCCTTAAATCTCCTCAAATTGGAAGTACAACTAAACAAAAACAGTTCTGACCAGTAAATTATTTCCATTTGGTCCCAAAGACAAATTTTGGGGGTAGATGTCTGATGTGAAATGTTTTTTGTGCTCTCAGTCTTATATCACTCTCAGAGGCAGAAATGATCTGACTGCATGAGTAAAACCTCAAAGTGCGCAGCTAAATAAACACGATTCAGCTCACTCATTAATGTAACACAACAGAAAAAAGAGGTTTGTGACACTGAAGTGCTCCCTTTATTGCCAACTTTGTAGTCATATCAAGCATCAAACAAACTAGAACTCATTATCCATGTTGTATTACAAATATGTGGCAGTGAATAGCAGACGCAGAGAATCTTTTTACTTCTTTTTAACTAAATTTAAGATTTAGACTCATTATTGGATTTCTTTCTTTCCATGTTGGCTTTTCAGACTTTTTGTCACCATTTCTTTTCATTACAAGTTATTATGGGATAACCGTTGGTCACTGTTGACACCTCAGTGGTTTATTTTGAACTCGAAAAATATTGTAACTACATCTTAACACAGAAGGATGACAAATTACAGATTTATGTAGTGCTTACATGTGGTTATTTATACATTTATACACATTAATTTATAAATACTACAGAATATTTATTCATTAATAACTGTGTTTATTATTCTGGTGAAACCTTTTCTGCAGATAGCTTGTGTTTAGTGAATCTTATTGTCTACGGTTACCGGAGTTGCTGACCTCTCCTGTCATCATGTATGTAGTTCATCCTCTTATGAGCCAAAGTGTGACTAATATCATCAGATTAATTACTTGGGACTCCTTTGTATGTTAAGACACCTCTCTGGAAAACGGTGAGATGTCTTTGTGAAGTTGAAAAGAAGTCCAACTGCCTTAAAGTCCAGGTTTAAGATCACTGTGGCCTGGATGATGAGCATCTACACAGACATTTGAGGTTATGACGATATTTCAGTGCTTCTGATGTAGCCAAGAATGTTTTGATCAGTGATTTGATCATTTTTCAGGATTTTCAGGAAAACCTTCTTTTTATAGAGCAGAACATTAAAAACGTACTGCATAAAAGTACCTTTTATTATTCAGGCCACGGTTTGGAGATTCAGCAAACGTGTCCTTGTCATCTGATGTTTTACTCAACCAATAAGGTGATTCCTGCCTCCAGAGCGCTTTGAGAAATGTCTGCACATATGAAACCGCCACCCCCACCAAAAGACTGAAATACCGCTCTGGGTGAAATGACTTGTCAGAGTGCTACTGAGTTTGTGTTGTCAATGCAGCACAACATGCAAGCAGAGGGACCTACTCTCAGGTGGAACACGATCTTTGTGGGGACACCCAGAAAGGCTGCGGTGATGCGGGTACAGCCCCGTCACATGACCGGTTCCGTCACAGCCTGGAGTCGGACACTTGCTCTCCTTCTTCTCTCCCCTGGAAGAGTCTGTGAAGACAAGGGGCAGCGAAAATTAGACGGAGGTGGAGTTGAGTCAACAGGTAATCGGCGTCCAAGTGTCGGAGCAGTTTTTGGCCATGAAAGGACTGAACACGGACCGTATATGGCTCATGGATTTGGCCAGTAGCCTGGTTCTTAAAAACCACCCACAACTCAGATTTGTTTAGCAAGGCAAACACTGTAGGTGTGATATTGGATCCACTGATGGCTGCTTCATTTGGTTCAAGAAACAATTGATCAATCAGAGCTTATCATGCCGAATTAAGCATCATCCTCCTACATAGATAACTCATTACCTCAGCTAGCAAGCACGGATGAGATTCACTTGGGTGTGCATGCTGCAAATCACTGACTAAGTCGGGACAAACAGAACAAAATAGGCCCCCTCCCAACAAGAAACCACAATATCAGGCTGAATTGGTGAAGCTGTCCTTGCACAGATGCAGACATCATAATAAAAGCCTTCCTTTGGACTAATAACAGCTTCTTATGGGTTAACAAAGACTCTCTCTGTGCTAATGAAACAGTCTGAAGCCCATCTGAGTCTGTAGTGAGGACGATAACCGCACAGTGCCGACTCCCTACCAGTGGTAGTGGGGTTGTATATGAGTGGATTTGGAGAAATAGGCCGCAGATAGCGTCCCACAGATGAGATTTGCTCTTCTAACGGGCCGTGCAGATTGCCATTACTCATGCCTGACAAGCTGGCCGTCTGATGTTCCCACACCGGCCTATTTTAACAACATAAGCTGCTGTCAGTGGAAAACCATGCATCTGCAAAATAAAAAAAAAACCAAATTGTGTATAGCCCTGAATGCAGAAAATGAGTGCCCATTACCTCGTCTGCAGCCATGTACAACATTTCTGAAATAACACAGCCGGATTTTAACCAAGCCCAGAGGTCAGAAAACTCATTCAGTCCAGCAGTGTCCGTAAAAATGCTCAAATCAGGGAGGAAAAGACATTAAAGTTACTTTTATGTATTATTTTTTTCCTGCTGCAGCACTAATAGCCCCTGGCTGCTGCTGTACTGAGGGTTTCAATAAGTCAGACAGACAAGATAAACTCCCTCTCTGCTGACCCGGGGTCAACATTTTTGAGTTAAATATGGCTATGGTTAAATATGATGTGAAAAGGTGATGGGAAACTGGCAGACTTTAAAGAGAAGCATGATTATTTGACAACTTTGTGAATATAGTAATAGGTTAGAAGAAGCAGGAATGCAAGCAATATCTATTTCTCAGACAGGAGCTACAAAGTGCTTACACACATACACGGCATATAAGCTTACTGTAGGACAAAGAGCAAAACAGCAGTTTTACAAAAGTAAAAGAGGAAACATGGAAGTAAAACCACTACAGAATGAATCCTGTTCATTACCATCCCATATAACCTTTACTGCTGAATTAAAGGCACATTTCTTTTAGGAAGTTTATTTTGATCAGATGCAGCGTGATCGTGTCGAGCTACAGAGGGCTGACTGAACTAAATTCGTTTCTCAGTGTCCAGGCTTTTGTGGTAAAAATAGTCCTGGCATGAAAAACCAGATGCAGGACCGTGTGAATGAAGAAAAGACTCCTCGTGGATATGAAGGAACGTTTCCAATTTAAACATGTTACACAACATCTTACACTGGAAGTCGAAACAGCAATGACGCCTAAAAGATCCTTAAGTTGGCTCCAAACTACTTAACAGACCTGACACATGGAACATGGAAAATCGACATATGCTACAGTATAGTTTTCCAAGTTTGCCGAGTGCAGATCGATAATAACACAGACAGGGTCAGTGTGTGGGTTTTTCCTTGCCTACCTTTAGGGTAGTACGCCCTCTTCAACCCATCCTGCTGCATCCTGGACCTGCGCTCCTCTGCAGCGCTACTCAGCCTTGGGCTGTGCTCGCCGTGGCCGCGATGATGATGGTGGTGGTGATCCCGACGGGGCATCGCGTGCTCCGAGGCCATCCGGTCCCTCATGACCTTTGCCCTCTCCGATTCCAGTGCGATGGCCTTCTCCAGCAGCGACAGGTTTCCCTTGGCCATGTCGAAGGTCTCGTCCGAGCGGTCGGAGGCCACAGATGTGGTGTCCTCGTCGCCCTCCTGGCTGCAGCTGGTCGGGTAGCCTCGGGACGCCGGGCTCAGCTGCTCCTCCAGCTTCATTAAGTTCACCATGTCGGAGTAGCTGCGCTCCAGAGACCGGGGCTCGTCTTGTGCACCCTGCTGGCAGCTGTCATACCTGAATGTTTGAAGTCAAGATGCGAATATGTGGAAAGGTTATCAAAAGGATGTTTTATATTTCCTAACTTGTTCAACTAAATGAACTTGAATGAAGGGTCACAATTTTGCCAGTTCAGCTGTATTCTAAAAAAAAGTTTATTACAGTTTTGATTTTATTAAAAAAAACTTTCTGAAATAATTTAGGAACTGTTGTTGTTGGAGCTACCTTGAAGTTTAAGAAGCAAGGCTACCTATACAATGTATGCTCAACAGTCAAAGTAAAAAATGTTATCAAATATTAAAAAGGATAAATTTATGTTTTAAAAGTAGATCCTGCAACCTTACAAATGAAACCTGTAATTGAATGTTTAATAATTATAAAAATGTAATACTTAATACATTTGTGAAAGTACATTTTCACATTTAAAAAGGACTAATATAAAGATAAATCAAAGGTCTTCTGACCGTGCCCACTAAAAACTGATTAAGGTCTCCGACCTCCCCTTCAAGGCTGTCTCTTTGTGCACCTCTGGACCATGCAGAGCATTATATTCAGAACGAGCACCTGCAGATGCACGTTTCATACTTCACTGTCTGACTTCTGTATCACCTTGAGTTTTATTTTGCGGATCATCATTATAAATGAGAGCCGGTGTGAGGCTATAGCTCAGAATGCAAACAGCAATTTTCATTTTTCAGTATAGCATAGTCTGAAATTTTGGAGTAGTGCTTTAGTTTGCTTTATCCTACACACCCAAAACCCAAGCTACCCACAAGCTCCCTGTGGTTTGTCCTTTGCATCATAATGGAATTAAACTTAAAAGTTCGCATTTAGAGTCAGTGGAGGACAAGCAGCATGACAGCTGCAAGGGCAAAGAATTAAAGGAATACAGGAAGAGATCCAGAAATGCACAGGAGGACAGCCTTCAAGGGGGAGACAGGCCAAAATGAAAACAAAACATTTTTTCCATTGCACTGTTTATGCAAATCCTCACACTTCATGCATTACTGATAGTAAATGGTTAATAAACTGGTTCTTTTATGGTGTTTTTCTACTGTGAGCACTCAGAGCACTTTATGCAACTTGCCTCATTCACCCAGTGATGGAAGCACTTTTATCTATGCTTTCTTTGCTAGTGATATCTCTGTCCCGCCATTCATGAACAGAAACACGCATCAGAAGGACTACAAGTTTTAGTTTGCCGTTGGCTATGGAAGAAGAGTGCCCTCTACCCTTTCCATGCGTGCATGCTTGCATAAGAACTACTGCGTTACTGCTGTATTAAGTACCATCAGTACCATCTATGTAGTTTTGAAAAGCTACCTACTATGTTTTTCCTCGTTTACTTGTAGATGCTCATGTTAAACATGACCAAAGGTTTCAATAATGAGGTCAACATATTTCAAAGGCAGACAGAGGTAATGTGCATATTATTTTAATCTTAAAATCATATCTGTGAACTCTTAAGAGATTATCTACCTGTTCAGGTGGTGCACCCCCTGGTGGTCTGCTGGATTTTGGAGTTGGTGGTGGAGAACGTGGTGGACAGGACGATCAGACGGCTGAGTCTCACTCAGCTTCCGGGCCAGATCAAAGCACTGATTCCTCAGACACTCTAGGCTACTGAGACACACCTCCTCCTCGCTCTCCTCAGTCTGACCCCTGACTCCCATGCCGGGCCGCCCGTTTGTATGGCTGCCGTCGTTCACCATGGTGTCTTCGGGGTAGCCGTCTTCAGGCAGCATGGCGCCGTGACCCTGCGCCAGAAGCTTCAGGGAGTCCACCGTCTCCCTGACCACGTCGCTGTCCAAGTCCACGCTCAGCTCACCCTTCCTCTCGCCCTGCTCGCTGCCGTCGTCCTCTTCGTCATCGTCGTCTTCCCCGGCGCTGTTGGAGGAGTTGCTGTTCATCTCGGACTCGGTCATGGCCTGGTAGGCAGCATCCTCGGCGATCTTGCCAAGGTTGAGAAGTGACTTGGCAACCAGCTCGTCGTAGTTCTCGTACTCCTCTCCGGTCCCGTTACCGGCGCTGATGGTACAGCTGTTGTTGTTGTTGTCGTCCTTCTGAATTGGAATGAGCTTTGATTGTCCACCGGGCTTGTAGTGGTTCTCTGCAATCAGGAAAGCAAGAAACAAATCCCTTTGTTTTGATACTGTTCAGGAATCTCACAATGCAGCCAAGAAACGTTTCCCGCAATAACCCACGCTATACGCAACATAAACAGCAGGTAATTTGTGAAAAATGTGAGGGAAAGTGATTTGTTTTGCAGGTAACACAACTATCAGTCCATTTATAGAATCAAAATCCTGCAGATGAAGTGGAAATGAAACCCTTATCCTCTAATCATGTCAGCAGTGCTGATGAACTCTTTTTTTCCCCTGTTATATTCTCGCCTGTATTATCTTCATCCCTCCCAATTATGATCCACTGTTTACTCACAAAAAACATACAACCCAGAGCGGTGCGCGGCAGTGTCGCTCTCTCCGATAAGCCTCGCTGTTGATTTTGGGGACAGAGGCGGCGAATGAGAGCAGAGAAATTGAAAAGGGAGGCGTGTGAGGTGCTCCGATTCAGGAGCCATAAATATCCTCAGGAGGAGAAACCGAGGCAGAGCACATGTGACACGTCCGCCGAGACGAGGAGGCAAACGAGGAGGGGAGGGAGGGAGTTAATAACTCAGCAGAGCTCCTCTCCCATTTATTCGTGAGGCACTGTCAGAAGCGATTGAGGACACGGGGGGTGTTTGGGGGGAGAGAAGGAAGCGAGGTGGGAGGGAGAGCGCAGAGCATCTGGTCTACCAAACCCTCCTCAGCAGCACTCATCACTTAGTCCTCTCCTTCTGCAAACCGCATGCAAAAGTGGACATCAGCGCGACACAGAACAAGACCTGAATATCTGCGACATTGCTGCGTTTATCCATCTGTTAATTCGACAGCTTTTTGGCATCTTTACGTGTTGTAGGTTGGAAAAGTTCCACGAATCTGCACAAACACGGTGGCCCCGTCACGGATCGAGCTGCAGTGCTCGCAGAATATCTGGCACACAACACTGAAGGCATGTCCCGGCCAGAAGCACCGGTTTCATGAAAAGTGCAACAACAACAAATGTTTACAGCATTTGTTTAGCAAGCCCATGTGTTCTTTCTGTTGCTTTGTTCTAAGCTTAGTTTTAATGTTGAGCCTGTCTTTTCCTTCATGTGCTCTCTGGGTTTTTCTACCTTTTTTTTAACTTACTTCCTGTTTTATTTTAAAGGTTCTCCTTCTTTGCTTTCTCCTTTGTTCCTTCTCCTATAATCATAATCTTGACTTCACCTGTGTCTTACTGTCTTTCACTCCCCTGTATGTGTCTTTAGTCTGCAGCTTGTCAGTCTTTGTCTACTCGACATCTGAATCAGTTCTTGCAGTTTTTGATTAATACAAAAAGTTGCTCTTCCCCTAACTGCAAATTTTTATTCTTTTGTCTTTTAATTTCTTTTATCTGCATTGTCTCGTTTTGCTTGTTTTATCCCAAGGCCTTTTGTATGCTATGTAAAGCAATTTGAATTTCCCTGTTGTTGAAATGTGCTATACTGATAAACCATGCATCAGCAGTGGTTCAGTTATTCACTACAGTACTTTTTCATTTAACCACCTGCCACTCCACCTTGATTTTCAGTTCACTTTATGAATTTAACTGCTAGCATGACACTGTTGTACATTCCTTTTTTAAAAATGACTCAAGTGTTGATTATTCTCCAACCCCATTTCCAAAGGTGTAAGGACGAAGTGTTAAATTAAAGAGAGAAAGTCGTGATTTGAAAATCATTTAAGTTCTATATTTAATTGAAAAGAGCACAAGGACAACACATCAGCTGTTGAATGTGAAAAAGTTCACAGCGTTTTTACAAATATAAACTCATTTTGTCATTTTGAAACAGGCAATGTGTTTTATAGAGGTTGGAACAAAGGACTGGAAAAGCTGTGTAATACTAAAAGGATTTTAGTAATAATAATACTAAAATACTAAAGGGATTTTAGTATTACACAGGATTTTTGAGTTTGGGATTTTGAATTCTTTTTGTGTTTTTATGATCAGTTTGGTTCTTGACTTTCATGTATTTTTGAATTTTTATTTGTATTTGAGTTTAACTATTCCTCAAGGTTTGATTTCTCTCTTTTACTAGTCTCGACAGTTTCCTAGGTGTTATTTATAATTTGTGGATTTTGTACGTTTTCTGTGTGTTAGGTGTTTGTGTTAGTTATAGACTTTCTCCTTGAGTATTCTTCTCTCCTCCTCTGTGTCTTCCCACTTCTCTGATTACCCTTAGAGTCTATATAGACCTGTCTACACTCTGTTGGTTGTCTGTTTGTTCCGTGATCTAGTCTTTGTCCACATTTGCTATTCATGGATTTAAGCCTGTGGACTTTTGTGGACTTTTGCATTCAACCTAAAAAAATTCACTTTTAGTTATTTTAACTGTGTCCTGTATTGTGTCCTGTACTATTACCTGAAATTTTAACAAATTCTCTAGAATTTTGGGAATTTTATCACATAATGTACTCAAGGCTTTTAAAAGATTCAGAGGATCAAAAATCACTGTGTGGCAATGCTGTAGTTTTGGAATGGCCGTGACCTTCAGACCATTTGGCAGTTAGGCAGTCTCGACCTGTCACTAAATGGAAACATTTGGCAGATTGTGAAATGAAAAACACAACAATGAAGGCCTCAAACTGATGAACAGCTGAAGTCATACATTAGGCTACGTGGCTGCTGAAACAATAAACTCTTCTTCCTGATTGGAGCTCCAGATCCTGAAAAGCAACTCGTTTAATCTGCATGAACCAAAGCAAAACTATGGCGTGGCTCGTGTCCTTCATCTTTTTCTCATCCAAGCAACTAAAGTAACAAACCGCACACTCACCCTGTTGACGACGCTGCTCTTCCTCTTCCTCTTCTTCCTCGTCTTCCTCTCCCTCATCATCTTGCTCCTCCTCGTCATAGCCGTCTTCCTCCTCTTCCTCATCCATCCCGTCTTCCTCTTCCTCCACCTGCTCACCCTCCATTGCTGTATCTGTTCTCTCCACCTCTATCTCCTCTTCTTCCTCTTCCTCCTCCTCTTCTTCTCTCTGCTCCTCGTTGTCCTCCGAGAACTCGTCTTCCACCTCGCCATCTTCTTCTTCTTCTTCTTCATCTCCTTCCCTCTCCCCTTCATCCTCCTCCTCGTCCTCTTCAACTACCTCCCCTTGCTCCTTCCCCTCCTGCCCCACCTCCATGGCTTCGTTCCCATAGCTGCCATAGCTGCCAGCATCCTCCTCCAACTCACCCGGGCAGGAGGTGAGGAAGGGCCTCCTCTTGGCAGCCGGTTCCAGCGGTTGTTTTTCCAGAGCCTTCCTCTTCTTGGCCAGCGGGCAGCCGTAGATGCTGAGATGGGACAGAGGGCACACACATGATCAGTATCCATCTTTGCTCTCCTATTTACTCTTTGATCGTTTGCCCTTTTGCTGCAAACTGCAACAGATTCAGAGGATAAATAAGTTTAAAAACAGCCAAATCTGACAAACACATTTGATCCTGCTGAGCCAGAACACATACCGGCACTTAGCCATAATCAGCTCAGTTTGGCCAGAGAGAGCGCTCGTATTTGGCCTCTCATACCGATGAAGCAGGTAAACTTCCAAATTTACCATGAAATATGAATCCAGAAGAGTAATACTGATCATACTGTAAATGAAGGGGACGGGGTGCAGGAGGCAGGTGTGTTATTTATAATTAATACCACCTGATTTCCTCTTAGAGAAATTTAAGAGTAATTCTTAACGTTCTTGTTTGTGCCTCTTGCCTTTTTGTCAGAAGCGTTTGTTTTACAAGTATGACCTCTGTCTGACTTAAAGACAGTTTAACTGTGCACATAAGATGTTTACAAGTATAACAGGCAAAACCCAACTATATTTATGTGCTTCCTCAAAATCAAAAGCTTTTGACCATATTAATTATTGTAAATTATTGACTAAGTTACAAGAGCACGGGCTCATATCTGGAAAGGATGTTAAATATTACTGGTATCCTTATCAAACTCTGTAAGTCCAGGGTGGCAGGAGTAAAAAGCAGGGTTTGAAAAGGTGGGACCTTGTTCTGTTCAGTTGGTATGATGAACTTTCTAAAACATTAAAGAAGCAGAGAGCATTATTAATCATATGATGCATGCTGATCATTTGTCTCCTTATAGTGGCAGCTGCAGCAGCTGCTCAAGTTGTGGATGTCGACGTGTGATACTGAGTTCAAATCTAAGCGTCCCGTAATATTGATCGCTTCGACCACATTGTTCCCTCATCCTGTTTCAATATCAAGTTTTAAATGTGGTAACTAAAGTCAGATATTAAAGTCACATGATCAGGAATGTTCTGTTATATATGTGTAGCATATAGCTTGATGCACAAGCTTCAAAGATGGGCAAGTGCAACTCAGATACCTGTGATGAGTAATGTTCCTACCTTTCACACTGTGCTGAGAAACTTTAGGTATAAATTTATGTCTCAATTAATTCCTTTTTATTATGTGCTTCTACACAAAACAGAAACATTCCTCTAGCATCTCAAAAAAACAGGAACCACTGCTTAGTTGTGCTGTTGTTACTGATGATTGCTGTTTTGTCTTTTGGATTGAAATTGATCATATGTAGGGCTGGGCTATATCATACCGTTCACGGTAATACCGGTGTAATTTTGGGCAACGATAGGAAAATGAAATATCACGATAGAATATGGGTAAAACGCGCATGTGCAGTGCCTTTGTTTACATACACACATGGCGGCGATGCAGAATGAGAAGGGCGTAAGCAGATCGTTGATTGAAACGGATGAACCAGAATTGGTTTGTAAAAAAGCTGCAACTTCAGTGGTGTGGAACTGGTTTAGCTTTCGTCCGTCAGATACACAACAAAGCACTATTTTTGGTAGAGCATGCTAGCGGGCCGTTGTTATTACCGTGTTGTTTGGAAAATACTGCACACTTAAAAATCAATCCTTTGATTCTTCTGAAAATCGACAGTGCCCCTTATAATCCCGTGTGCCTCATGTATGAATTCTGGTTGTGTTTACTGACCTCAAACGATTCCTGCCTCGATCTGTAAATTTCACGAGCGACTTTGCTAAGCTACAAAGCCGCACCGCTCGATGGATTGTCGGAGCATTACGGCTATCGTAGGCAGGACGCCTCGCGGAGTGATACGTACTGGCTATCAACATTATATTACCGTATTGTGTGTGTATAACCTCTTTTTAAGTTTTGTGGATATTATACATGGTTATGCTGAGGATATGTCGGCCAATTTCCACTGGAAATGCCTTTTGGTTAAACTGTCAGCAAGGAATTTGCATTTGCACTGTTACATTTTTATATAACTTTAATGCACATAAAAAAGCTGCTTGTTTAAGTGAAAATACATTGATGAGGTTTTTTTTGCACTAATAAAGTTGTGGAGTTGTAAAGTATTTTGTCTAGTGTCAATTATATCGTCAGTTATCGCAAATTTTCAAATGTATATCGTGATAAATATTTTTGGTCATATCGCCCTGCTCTAATTATACGTCTACTGTAAAGTTTCGTCCACTTTATGCGTCTTGCATTTGGATCCTTCCTCCTCTCTCTGAAATCTGTGATGGAGGCTTTTCACACATTTCTGCTCCCGTGAGATAACATATGACTGAATGAATGAGTTCTTTGTGTTTTGGCCTTGAAGAGTTGCTGTCTGCAATAGCACACACCTCCTTCATCCCCTTCCTGACAATACACTGCGTTGCTTTTTTGTTGTGAACCTCTCCACAGACAAATTATACATGCGTGTACAGTAGGCATGAACACATCCGCACAGTATTTAGGAAAAGCTATTATCACAAAAAGTTATTATACTGTCGATAACAAGTGAGCGCAAACAAAAACATTCAAAAAAAGTAGAAAACAATTTTAATAAAATGTTTAGTGTTTGTTAGTAAGGTGAACAGCACGAGGAGTCTTCAGGTGAATGTTTTAACACACTGAGCAACATATCAACATTTACTGCGTTCCAAGACCTTTTCAAAGGATATAGTATTAAAATATATATATAAATATATGCTGTTAAAAACGTATTGCCATCTCACTCATTTTACCAAATCTTCCCCACATGTCACATTACAGTGTGAAGTCAGATTTGCCCTGAAAACTGTTTCTTTTTAGCTCAAACAAGCAGAGAAACCAAGAGTGTGATGTGTGCAGACATTGTGAGGGTCATGAGTGTGAATGGCTTTGTGTGCACCAGGTTCAAAGGTCAAAGAGCTGTGACTCCCACTGCTGTGTGCTCATGTGTTAAGACACTGCAGTGGATTTCCACTCGCTCTCGCTGAGGCCCAGAATCTGCTGCGAGAAAAAAAAACCCCAAACAAAGCTTATTCAAGCGGGGCCTCAATTACGCAAATCCCATAATAGTCATTAACTGTTGGGAAAATTCTGCTTTAATTGCTCCAAAACAGTGAGCACAATTATACACGGCTTTAATGTGGATTTTAGGAAATCAATTAGTCCATTTCCATATGAAAGAGCTTATTTTATGTTTGGAGGGCGAGATGGAGGAGGTGGTTGTGTCTTTCTGACAAAAACCGCTGCGTGTTTTTTGCACAAACCTGCACAAAAGACTTTCTTCTTTTAATTTCACCGGCTCAACAACAATGTAGGAAAGTGCCTATTGGCATTGGTCTATATTACTGAACTCACTGCTAAATCATTGCCCATGAAGAAACCGTCCCAGGAATTTTCTGAGATCATTCTGAAACCTTCCTAAAGCAGTAAAGTGCAAGCAGCTCATTAAGAGAGTTTCTTAACCTAGAAAGAACACATCTGTAGTGTTCCTGTGATCCCTCTGCATTTTCCAAAGGGATGATTTGAAGCCTAGAATTTAGGTTTTGTTCCTACCGAAGCCAAAAAAATCCCAGTTTGAGAAATGAGGGATCGTGCGTGGGTGATGCAAACAAGCAGCAACTGCTACAACAACAAAAATCTACCCCTCCTTAAGCATATTTATCTCCCTAATGATAAAAATAACAACAATAAATGTGACATTTCATATCTTCTTCCTCTACTTGGCGGTTCCCTTTAGAGTTCACCACAGACCCCTAAAGAAAGCGGCAACCCAGCCACAGCGGGCAACAAGCCGCTTCCCAAGCCGGGATAAATGGTGAGGGTCAGGTAGGGAAGGGCAGCTGAGCAACATGCGAATCACAAAGAAAGAATCAAAGAATGACGCTAAATATGTGTAACATTTATTATATTCAGGCAAAGTATCTAAAACAGTTTTTCATTTTTAACCTTTCTTGATTGAAATGGTTCAAAACCCAGGTGCTAGGCTTTTCACTGTACTGTCAAAAAATAGGTATAGTAAAAGTCCATTTTTGGCCCTACAGATACAAACACACAAACTCTGTAGGGCTAAATATTGGCCCTCAAGTTACTATATGAACCTTTTTTGAGGGTCAAGTAACTAAATATGTACTCTATGAAGTAAAAGGTACATAGATCCTAGCTTTTAGAGTGATACATTTAAAGACGTGCATGAACAAATTATAAGTTATATAAGTTTAATTCTATTTTAGTCTTGTACATTGGCAGCAAGGTGCAGAATTGAGATCTTTTTCAGCAAATAGGCTTCAGGTTCAGCTCGTTCCGTTCTTCTTCTTGTTTCCCCCCACAGTCAAATGACATGCATGTTAGGGTAAGTGGTGACAGTAAGACTAAAACATTGCAGCACAAATGGCCATTTTAAGTGTGTGAATAATAAAAAAAAAAAAAAATAAATAAAAAATAATAATAATAATAATAATAATAATAATAATGGGTACACCCCTACCACCGCCAAGAATGTCAGATTTTGAAGTTTTTGGGGTTTTTTTAATATCATTTTTTGTACCATAATATTAAGGTTGTACAAAATCTGTCACCACAGGTACACAACAAGGGTACAAATAAGTACTTATGAGAAGTCATACAATAAGTTTTTATTTTTTTAGAGTTTAGAAAAGACAACACATACATTTTTCTTTTAGCTGAACTACGGGCTGGCAGTGAAATACACTAATGGTTTTAAAATGTTATGAAACTGTATTATAAACTATTTTTTAAATGCTGCTTTATGCTTTAAATGGATAAGTAACACAGTGATGATATTACAGATGTACTGACTATACGTTCTGCTTCCAGGTCTCTTAGGTCATCCTCCTACCAACATTTCTCAGTCCTCATCTCTCCAAAGTGGCCATGCTTTCTCTGTGCTTGCCCCCAGGCTCTGCAATAGTCTGCATACAGTCCACATAAAGTCCAGTCCAGGTGTTAAAAATGCTAAATTAGGTCTTAAAAGCCATCTATTTTTACTTAGTTCATGTTACTCTGTTAAGTTACTGGACTCTGTTTACATTTAACTTACATTTAGTAAGTTACACTGTTAAAAAACAAAAAAACAAATGTTTGTAATTTTCTTCTAACAAAGGTTTTCCTAAATGGTACAATTAAATGTGTGGTTAAAATGTATAGAAGAATAGATAAATAAATGAAATACTGTAAATTTCTTTATCTTAAAACAGTTCACTGAACTGTAGTTTTAAAGATTTCTTTTACTTTACACTTAGTTACATATAACGATTCTTTTTTTTTCTTTTTGCTTTGAAATGCACATAAACTACTGTTCAGAAAAGAAAAGAAAGAACCTTACCGGGACATATTTGTACCGATTTTGTTTTATAGTGTATTCCTTTATTTACGCTATTTGCCACCATGTTTTTGTGGCTTTTACATTTTGTGGTTGTCATGTTTCTCTTGTCGTTTCTTTCAAAGTCTTTAGCACTAGCTATTCGGTGCTGTCACTATCTATTCTGTATGCTTCTTTTGTACAATCAGCTGGAAAGCATTTTGGGTTAACTCCTGCTGTTTTGCAAAGCAGCTACACAAATAAAAGTGACTTTGTTTGACTACATATATTTTGTTTCTCAAGCAGGAGTAAGTAGCTTCCTATTATCTTATAATCTGAAGACCAAGAAGTAAATCTGTTATGCTAAAAGAAACATTCAGAAGTGACCAAATGAGTGTACAAAATTGCTGAAAATAGACCTGAGTGACATCAATCATCTGATTAAAGCAGATAAAATCCATAAATGGTGTAGTGACACACATTTGTAGCTTGCAAAACTCTTAGCACATTGCAGTGCGTCTGTCTGCTACACTTCCTAACTGAATGAAAATACGAGGCCAAGAGTCAGTCAGACAGTTTTTGAAGGAATCAGCCTCATTAGGCGATAATGAGCTCATTTTTATCACAAGCAGTCTATTAAAAAATGGGTTTGTTTACTTCTTTGCTTTTCTGTCTCTTTTCATCTGGCAACATGAATAAAGACATTTGAAACAGTCCCACATGCAAACACTGTTTTCTACCAAATTGAGTCAGAGTCATGCTAGTTCTGAAACATCTCACCAGTAGTATGCTTATTAGCATTAACACAACAGATGCAGTCTGTCTCTGCTGGCACAGGTTTCTGATGCACTGACCTCAGACCAGTGTACATAACCTTAACCCGATGCTCTCCAATCTGCGGTCTGTTTATATGAGCTGCCAGAACGGTCCGAAACTCAAACTCTGATGGTGGAAAAACAAAACAGGCAGCTGAATCTGAATCTCCTGCTGTAGCTTCAGCCAATTTTTCCTCTCAAAAAGCTGACAAAGAGGGAAAATCTGTAGAGGTAGGTGTGTACCGTCAGCCTGTCCTTAAAAGCACCATGAAAATGCCAAATCCAATCTTTCTGAAAGTACACAAGAACGTGACCTGTCCCTTTTTCCTTTTGTTACATTCAGGGAAACTTTGAATAAATGTTTCAACAATACATGTTTTAAAGCATCCTCTGCCGTAACTGATGTTCAACAGTGAAGCCTGAGCTTGACTTTGTATTGGCTGTATCCAAAGTTACCCAGATAAATGATGTTTCTAATTTCAGAGATATTGTGGAAATGCAACAAAACAGTCTTACATATTTGTTTAATATGTGTATTGAAGGACATACCTGGTCAGAAACGACACCAAGGTTCCTCACAGTTTTACTGAAGGTAATGTTATCCAGAGCAAGCATCTTGTTAGACACCATATTTCTAAGATTTTTAGGACCGAGTACAATAACCTCAGTTTTATCTGAATTTAGAAGCAGGAAATTAAGGGTCATCCAGGTCTTTATGTCTTTAAGCCATTCCTGCAGTTTAACTAATTGGTGTGTGTTATCTGGCTTCATGGATAGATAGAGTTGGGTGTCATCTGCAAAGCAATGAAAATGTATAATGTTATAATGCTATTAGCTAAGGGATCCATTCGCATGAATAAAATGGAGTCTACTGGATAGATATGATGCAAACCACTAAACCACTAATAAAGCATGCTCTAATCACTGTAATAAAATATTATTGTCAACAGCATAAAACACTGAACTCAGGGCTTTTAGGACTGTTCATGAAATGTGATGAATTCTGAATCAACTGCCGTCAGTTGGCTGTTGTATGACTGCTGATTTTTTTAGATAGATGTCTGTAGATTGGTCTACAATTAAATAAGATGCCTGAGTCATGTGACAGCTTTTCAAGTAATGGTTTAATTGCCATCATTTTAAAAGTTAATATAGCTTAATATACAGATGAATCTATGGCTAGTCTGCAAGAAATTATGCATAAAATTGCATCATTATATTTAATATATATATATAATCACTGATTTGGGAAATAAAAGGCATCTATTATTTTATTCTTTATTTACTAAATGCTTTGCATAAATATTTCAACAACATTGGATTTTTTTTAAAACTCAGATTTGAGTGTAGAAGGAGAACAGAGCGAGCACAGTGATTAAAAGCTGCTCATTCACCACAAACCACTGCAGTGAATATTCCTTCAAGATGACACGCGCACACATGCAAACACGCTTCTCCTCAAATGATCCCTTCGTCTTTTACCTTATAGGCTGTCAGGCTGCCAACTTTCCTTCCTGCCTGTGCATGTGTGCAAGTGTGACCTCGGCCACCTTGCTGTCTCCCGCCAATTAAAATTCCAGTGGTAATTAAAGCAGATCAGAAACGAGGGAACACTGCAGACAAGGGCGAGAGACTACGCATGGTAATTACGGGGAGGAAAAGAGAGCGAGAGAGAGAGAGGGAACAAGAGAGGGTGGGTTTACACACTACATTTTTTCTTCATTCTAAACTGGTGTGCTGCAGTCTTGAAGCATCATGATTGAATACATACTGTGGGCTGAATCACTTAATAATTTATTGGTTATCTATATGAGGATCTGGATCTTGGTGCAGTTTAGAATATCCAACATCAGATATTGTTTTTATAAAATAAAGAATGCAACGCAACAGCGAACTCTACACAGTGTTGCATGACAGCTTATCCATTACTGTGTCTAAGTGGACACTCTGTGTGTTTTGTGGACAGCCAGAGTCCATTACTGCCTCTGTGACACAAACTGCAGTCCATTTTTGTGGCTATGAGGACAAGTGGAGGTGCCTAACAAAGACACCCACATATTTATCATCATTTCTATGAGGACTTCTGTAGATTATCAATTGTTTACAGGGCATTATTTTTCTGTATGGAAAGGAACAGTGTATTCTGGTCTCTTAAAGTTACACCTGATATTCCTTTTTGTCTCAGTGTCTTTTTAATGGCCAGCAGGTGGCGATTTGCAAATAGAGGTAACATTGTGTAGCAGTCTGTGAGAAAAAAATGATAGTTTGCTCTTGATTATGTATTTAATTAAACACCTTTCTGAGGAGTTTATGTCTCAATCTCTAGTTTAATGTCTTATTAAATTCCTCATGTTATTCACTGTCTAAGTTTCTGCCCTATTTAAAGTCAAATAGACATTAAAGGGTTCGCTTTAGGATTTAACTCTCATGCCATCGAGTTGCTATAGCAAATGAACATGCAGTGTGGTTTTCGAAGCAGTAAAATAAAATGCCAATGGCCAAAAAGCTCAGAATGGGAAGACTCAAACAAAAGCTGGAGTGCTTTATATTGTCTGTGTGTGACAACTAGCAGTTGTCTTTAAGCACACCTTGAATTTACACATTTTTATATCTACATCACGATCAATGACTAGATGGCTGAAAATTCAAAATATTTTCCATTATTCGATTTAGAGAGTATTCTCATTCAGCTCTTAAACCTCTGATCCACCAAAGTAATGCAGGTACACAGTCTTGAAATGGATTCATGCAAAACTGGCCAATAAAATGTTGAATCTGTCAAAATCAATTCATCGATAAATAACAGATGGATCCAACAAGATTCTGCTTGCCATAATTTTCTTCAAACTAAACCTGCTGGTTCTCGAGGCACCAAGAGAGAACTGGGCTCCAACCAGCATTGACACCAAGTGTTGGTGTGAAACAAGTACAAGAGTCACTTTTTTTTCCACTGAGGACACCTGTGAGGAATTTACTGTCTCTACATGAACACGCTGACTTACCAAAGTAACAAAGAGAGTCCGTTTATTTCAGTTTACCTTGCAGTCAGTCTATCTGAGCTTAAAGCATCAGCGTTAGCTTCAGTTTAATCGTACATATTAACACCTGTCAGCAAAATCAGAAATCATTATAACATGACTGCGGTTCATTTATTATTAAACATTGCTAAGGTTATATATATATACAGTTATATATTTTCCCCATTAAGAGGATAAATTATTGTTTATTAAAATCAGCTTTCCATTTGCTATTACTTATGTTAATAAACCGGCAGCTGTGTGATAATTATATCCAAGCATGTGTGGGATTAGTGCCCTCAGCTCTGGTGCCAGAGGTGACAGAGGAGATCTATAAGAGACTGGGTGGTGACAGTGATACAAGGAGTTGGTGGGGGGGAGGTGGTGTGGGCGACACAATGTTCACATCGTATACTAGCAGTTGCCATGGGAGACAGGCTGCATCCCTCCTGGTCCTCATACTGCAGCATCCGCACAGTGCTGTCGCCATGGTGACATCCTCCAGAGAGAAAGCGAGAGAGGTAAAGAGAGAGAGAAAGAGAGGTAGGGGAAGGATGGAGAATCAGAAGCATGGAGAAAGGGAGAGAGACAGTGTCTCTGAACCTGACTGTCTCCTCCCCAAACTCATTCAGCAGCACTGAAAGCACTAACTGCGTCTCTGCCTCAAGGAGTTATTGATCCCAGCAGAACAATAGGGAGAAATAGGGAGAAATTGTGAATGGATCCTCAAAGCAGGAGGTTGGGTTTGGGGAATAAGACGAGACAAAGGGATAAAGCTTACTGCCAACAAATCCCATATAAACACACAAAATCTTCCACATGGGAAACTCAAACTGCACATAAACAGCACACTAATGTAACACATTGTGGTATGTAGTATTCTCTACAGTGATATACACTCCAGGGTTTCTCATGCACACTGTACTTGGACAGGTTGCTTAGGGTTTGTTTTTTTTTCGTCAGCCACCAAAGTAAAATTTGCAATTCATTTGTATTTTTATCTGTTATGACGACTGAAGGATTGGTGGACAATACCATTATTCTTATTTTGAAATTCAGTCCCTCACGAATCAGCAACCTGTCTTGCACAAGAACGCCACTCACTTTTTCACATTCAATGTAATTCGGCTGTCTCAAGTCCCATTTTATGCCCACCATCTTGAACTGCAGCTGGAAACAGCAGCCCTTGTTCTTTTGAGATGCGCTGTGAGCTGGCGGTCCACTCAAACCAAAACCTGAAGCAGCTGGAGAGCTGCTGCCACTGCTTTGTAACTAAGCAAGGCTGCAAAGCAGAATAAGGACTGCCATCGCCTACTGCAGTCCAGCACTGTACTGGAGTCTGTCCATGAGATAAGAAAATTATATATAATCTTATTGACTGATTTAAATAATAAAATGTTGGTTCTTTTCTTATTGCTACTGCCAAAAAAATCCAATCTAATTTTCTTGACAGAACATAGTAGACTGTATACAAAGATGGCCAAATCCTCTGGATCTGCAAAGTCAAGACAATATAGCAGTACCACAAGCTGCAGTTTTTCCAGTGGCCAACAGGGGGTGAGGTTTCTGGTTCCAAATAAAAGGCAGACCTTTGGTAAATGAAGCTTATGCTCACATGGTTTAAGGTTTCAGTAAAAAGAAAATGATGACAATGGGAATATTATCTCATTTTCTAACTAAAAAGACGGTTGTTTTGTACATTGCAATCCCATTTAGAGTCAAATTAACAATAAAGCATAAAACATGACTGCCACTTCTGCCCCAACTTCACTTTTCAGACCCAGAAACTACATGCAGCCTTTATTTGCAGCGCATGTCACACACTCAGGATCATCACAAAAAAGAGTGCAATGTTATTGAACAGTCTTTAATTACATAGAGAAAAAAACGGTGAAATTAAATAAATAAATAAATAAATAAATAAATAAATAAATAAATAAATAAATAAATAAATAAATATTTTCCCTTTCACTGAACTACCTGAATCACTGTGCTGAACTACCAGCAAGCAACAGCAAAACAGAGTTAATCTAGTTTAAATGCATCGGCATCGCAACTCCTTAAGCCTGAATAAACATTTTTGGAGTAACAGTAAAACCAGAGTAATGAAAAAGGATGTAAGGGCAATACTACAGCAAATCCCATCTTTGTCGTCCCACCAACATGAAACCGTTAATAAACAGGTGTGCGTTTCCTATATTGACACTCTTTCCCCCCCATTTGACTCTTTCTTCGCCCAACACTGAAATTCCCGAGCTTCCTCTGTGCCCTTCGCTGCGCCATCCGTCTGCCCTGCCAGCGATTCACCATCATGCCCTCCTCATTATCTCTTTGTTACCACAGGCTTTATCGAAATGCTGTCCTTAGCTGTGCACCCTCTGCATGCCGCCTTCCCCCACGCACACACAGACCAACCACCTACACTTAAAAAAGATATTTTATGCTTATTTTGGACATACTCCAATGAAATCCAAGTGCTTGGATTTCATAATAAATTTCTCTCTCTATATATATATATATAATATGTATATAATCTCTATATATACATTTATTATGAATACACACACACACACATACATATATGTATATATGTATATCTATATATATATATATTCTCATATTCAGATTTCAAATAGATCTTCTTTGAGGGAAAACCTCTGTGATCCATGTCTACTTCAGTGGAGATACAGCAGACTTGCTTTGATATATATTTCACCTGGTTTTTATAATTCATACGTGTTCTACCAGGATTTGTGCAGAAAAAGTTTGGTGGTTTCATGTTGTTTCACTTCTATGTTTGTGCATACATAACTTTGTTTTTTGTCTTTTATTTGCAAGAAAAAAAGTTTTTAATGCTTTTTTTAAATTTTAGAGCTCCTCTAATTATGTTGGTAATTCACTATTTCCAGAGGTGATAGAGATCTGAGGCACAAACCATCTGTCCTACAGCCCGAGTGATGTGACCTGAGGACTTCGCAGCGCCACACTCCACCAGATTGGGGTTTTTTTTCTATCTGCAGCCTCGTGACAGAGGGACGAATTTACTGAGATGAAGGCTGTGACCTGCCGATCGAGGAGGTCTGAAACCGTGACATGAGCCCATTTAATGTTGGTAGGATTCGTTTTCTCAGCTGCTGAGTGAGACGTTTGAAGCCTGTGAGCCACCGCCAAGAAAAGTCTGCAACTTTTTTGTTATTCTTTTTCACTTTTCTCTCCATTTTATCTGTTCAAATCCTGTATTGTCATATTTCACAATATACACAATTTGTATCCATTATTTTACTTAAGTACATGAATACAGAAAGAAAGAAGGGGCAACGGCATAGAAACAGAAAGATACAAAGAAGGCAGCAACCATGTCTTACAACTTCAAACATCGCCAATAAAAATCCATCCCAAAGATCTGCTGAGGTTTTCAATACCATTATAATCTCTTGCCAACATGTTTTTTTTTAATATAATATCATTTCTAACGTAGCTTCTATGTTTGAGGAGGAAGTGTCTTTCCTTAGTCATAGGGTCAACAATTCCAACTGATCGAGAAAGTGGCCAAGATTGACTGGAATGTATAAATATTCCTGCTTTGCATTTCGAGCATATGTTGCTGGACATCAAGTGTAAGCAAGCCCAATCTTGTCTGATCTCAGATGGGAGACCATTGGGAAATACCAGGAGCTATAAGGTTGGGGGCAGCTAGAGCAGTTCAGCTACTAATCAGAAAATTGGTGGTTCAATCCCTGGCAAGATACTAAACCCCAATTTTCCCCCCATGTGTGTGAATGAGGCATGTTGTATCCAAGTGCTCAAGTACAGCAGAACAGCATCATATAAAAACTAGTCCATTTACTATGAAGTTTAGAGGGAGAAAAAATAAAATGTAATACATAGTTACAATGTATCTACGTTCCTTTTGCCAAATAATCGTCGGATTATTAAACGCATCATTTTTAAATTGGTTGAATATTTTATAAAACACAGCTGCCTAATGCACCATCTCAGGAGAATCCAAAAAATTCCCTCACTGGGTTCTTGTCCATGATAAATTGGCCTTTGGTAATACAGTCTGTCAGTGGTAGATATGTCCAAAAATTCTCTGTCTTCGCCAAGCCATATTTCTGAAACATGTCAGTGAAAGACAGGATCACTCCATCCAAATGAAGGTCTGTTAATTTGAGCTATTGTTTCCAATGCAATCAATTTTACCCTGATCGTTATGGCAGGATTGTGCCATAGCGGCGCACAAGACTGCAATGCCACAGCCCACACATCTGTATGTGTACATTTACCCAAATAGCTCCAGAATGAGCCAGTACTGTCCATTAGTAACTGGGTCATGTGATAGACCATGCAGAAATCTTCAATTGTGATCTAGCTTAAGATTTCCAGTGACATTTTAAAAGAATCCTGAACAGGAATGCTAATGATGGCGGATGTGACACAACCTAAGAGTCAATCAACACCCAAAATAGAAAACATTCACGTGTAATGAACCTCTTTACTTTTGCACCTCAGATGATTAGAATATACTGATAATTTGTCCAACACAAAGAGAAAAATCCACAGTTTTGTTTAAGAAACTTACTCTTTGTCAATCTAAAAAATTACCTTGAGTTTTATGTGGACCAAAAACAACTTCTTGATGAGCTTTACTGGCAAAAGCAAGCAGTCAAAAAGTTGTCAAAAAAATTACTATTAGATGTTCCCTTCTTGGTCTCTCAGCTGCTGCTAAATTGATCTTAGTTTCTTAGTAAACTAGTGCATTTACGATTTCACTTTAAGCTCCTGTTGATGGCTCACTAGTAAGCCTCTTCTCTCAGCTACATGACCTTGTAATACCATACAATTCGGTATGTCGTTTACAATTCACAGGCTGAGGTGTTTTATCTGTCTCAGCGGTCTTTGAAGTCGAGGCTCCGGGGCTCTGAAACGGAGGAAACCAGCTGGTGGTGTCATTAACATCTCCTAAACCCCTATTTAAAATGGACTGTTGAAAATTTATGCAAGTATTTCCCTGACTATATTCATTTTTTTCCACTTTATTTCAGGTCATATCCTTCTTTAAATTGTCTTTTAGCTTACAACTGTTCATGTCATCAGTTTAATTTTATTTGAATACTCAGTTTAAAGGACCTTGTAACAGATTATTTGCTGTCCAGTGCTTAAATAAAGATGATTAGTTCCACAAGTGTCGGCAGGACTGAGCCGATGACGTGTGCTGATTAGGACGATATCCCAACCTTTCATATATACAGGACATACTTTAGAGCTCCCTCAGACCTCAGCTGCACTGGCTTCATTTAAAGCAGCTTCATATCTCAGGCACAAGGAAAATAAAGACCAGCGCCAGCTCAAAGACACTGACATGACAATATATTACAACACCTAACATTATTCTAAGAGTATCTAAGAGTGTCATTTACACCGTAGAAAATGTGTCGAGCATCTCATACCTGCGGTGTCTGGCGTACTTCCCGCTGACATGACCGCTGCCATCACAGCCGGGGGTGGGACAGCTGAGAAGGAAACACACATGGTCAGAAAGAAACAAGCAGCACATCATCTGTCCTTCAGCAAGTCTGGATTTTATTTTTCCTGTACCGCACGCAGACCATCTCAATCCAGCACGCAAAATATAATGATATCTGAGGTTCATCCAGGGCTGCACGTTCAGCCTATTTATATCTATCATTCATGCCCTGCTGCAGTTTTTTATAGCTTGTATAGCTTCTTAAGACTTTCGCTTACATGTGTTTTTCTGACTTTTTACATTCTCCAAGTATTTCTGTTCTCCTTGTGTACAAACTGTTATGCATTTTTTAACAGTTAAGTATGCTTGTTTGCATCTATGACATGCATTGAGAGAAAATATCCTCATAAAGGTTACAATACAGTCAGATTAATGCAAGTTAAATAGATGCTTATAAGTATGTTATTACCTGTTACCACTACACTTACAAGGGTTTTAATCTGAAAGAGTAGCTTCTGTACACAAAGCAGTCTCTAATGGCCATGAAATTTGTTCAGTATAAAGGTACAGTGAGTTACTTTTTGAGGTTATTTAATAGAACAAATATTGTACACATAAATATACACTGAATAGTGCGTAAGTGTGTCTTCCAATAAACTGAAGCACTCTCATAAACTCAGAATTAATACATTAAAAACACATAGGTGTGGGCACCGCTTTGTGGAAGCTGCCATGTTGTTCCACCATCTTGAATACAGTGGACGAGTTAGACCGCATTTTGTGTATGTGGCTAAAGACACATATGCAGTATGGAAAACATGTAGGAGAGGAGAAATCGTAGGTGTTTTACCTGTGGTGGAGGCAAAATTTAAATTCTTGTCTGCACCTTCAGACCCAAGATATGAAGATAGCTACGTTTTATCATTTGAGAATGGTTCCTCTACAACAAAGAAGTGAAAAAATAAAGGAAAGCAACAACCCGACCAGCGCTGGGAAAAATGACATTAAATACAGAGAGAGAAAGATTTTAACCCTTTAAGACCTACCATAGAACCCAGAGCTCATCTTTAAATTTTGGGATAGGAAACCAGAATTCAGTTGAATGAAATCTGCAATATACTGACATCTAGTGGTGAGATTTCCAACACTCCACCTTTAAAATTATTCAGCTTTGTGTTGCCACCAGTTACTTTGTCCAAGTCAAGATGATCCTCTGGAAAAAAAAAAAAATGCTGCATAATCCTGTTTATACCATCATCTCTGAACTCCACAGGAGGTGGCTTCTTCTAAAATTATTTGAGATTGTACAGCAATATCCCATTTTTCACGTGTTGGGGCCTCTAGTTCTAAAAGGTAAATGCTGCAGGAGAGAGAGTAACTTTGAAAAAAGCAGCCCAACTGGGAAGAAATGTGAATTACCACAAAGTCACAATTTATACAGATTTAAAGTGAATAACGTGGACATTAGCACAGAGAAAGGGTAAAAATGGAAAACTACTCACAACCGTGTGAAGCTGGTGTAAACTCAGCATTCGTAACATCCCACATTTGTCCACATTTAGCTTGTTGTGATCTGGACTGTCTTATCTGTGATTTTTTTTTTTCACCATTGAACTCCATTGTAGTTCCTCTAAATTCAAGGCCACTGCTTTTCATTGGATTATTCTTACAGTCGGCAATCAGACAGACAACAGCGCTTCAACTCAGCCTCCTCATTCATTTCTAATCCACAGGGGCACCAATACAAAAGGCTTCAGCCAAAAATGCAAGGATAACAGTTTTTTTTTTTCCTTCAGCACATATGATGACCTTTTCCAGCAAAACTGTGCAGTGCTGGCCAATCAAATACAAGCAATTGTACATAAAAGCATAATTCACTTACTAGGCCCCGAAAAACTGACTGAAATACTGACGACAAACAAATGTTTAAATTTTATTATCACCTTACATCCTGCTCATCAAAGAGGTTAAATTTTTTATATAGCACCAAATCACAATAACGGTTGCCTCAAGGCGTTTTATACTGTAAGATAAGGACCGTACAATAATACAGAGAAAACCCCAACAACCAGAGGACAGTAACAGGAAGAAACTGGCAGAGCCAGGCTCAGGGAGGAGAAGCCACCTGCCGCAACCAGTTGTGGTTGAGGCCAGAGATAATAATAACTGATAATTAAATGTAGATTGGTGTATAAACATATAGTGACTGAAAAAGAAACAGTGCATCATGGGAATCCCCCACAGCCTAGGCCTATTGCAGCATACTTGAACTAAGGGAGAATTCAGGGTCACCTGATCTAGCCCTAACTGCTTTATCAAAAAGTAAAGTTTTAAGCCCAATCTTAAAAGTAGAGATAGTGTCTGTCTCCCAAGAGAGGTTACAACAAAAGATTTGGAAACTGAAATTTCACTAGCAGATCAAAAATCAGTTTATGCTCATTGATTGCACGGATTAATAAATTTTAACTGGTTATCGCAAACAAGTGTAACTTCTACCCAATATCATAAAGACATATTTATGACCTAATAACAGTTGTACTGAGATGCTTCACAGAAAGATTCTGGAAAGATTTCAGCATGGCATATGAGAAAATTATCTCAAAGGAATTTCCACTAGAACCAAAGCTGTTTCTACAGAGCTGTTTCTACCGAGTTTCTACCTCAGTTGTTTAAGAACCCAAAAGATAAAAGATAATCTTTTTGGAAAAGTAACTCATAGATCTAATCATGTGGAGTGGGCTTTTTGTTTTCTCAGTGTGGATTTTTTTGTCCTGAATAGATCGTTATTTGGTTTCGATATTTTTTTCCATTGTAACAGCAGAAAATAAGGAAAACCATAATACCGGTAGGTCTATTTTGAAATTTCATGCTTAGGGACCCACAGCACCTAATGGTCTGTTGTGATACAGAAAAACTTCACAGACTCAGACCTGTCTGCCGAAAAACGAGCTTATTTAGAAGGTCCCACCAGAAGGATCCATCCATCCTCTTAACAACTAACGCAGTTCACACCAACAAAATTTTGAATCACCAGTTAACTTAACACACGCGTCTTTGGAGTGTGGTAGAAAACCAGAGTAGCTGGTGAGAATCCACAGGCACAGAGAAACATGCAAACTCCATGCAGCCAGCATGGTGGATTCAGACCCTGTTACTATGATGCAACAGTGCTAACCACTGGACCACTCCTCCCACTGAAAGAAAAGAAAGTGCCCTATCTAAATTAACAGTATCACTTTCAGTTTCATCTTCTTGTAACCACTGCCAGTATGGCTGCTGTCTTTGTTTTATTGCTTCATGGATATCCCGTTCAGACCGCAGGCACGCGTGCACCTGCGATTTCAGTATGGACCTCATGTGCAGTGTGCAGGAAATTTTGCGAGACTTGGCTCCGTGCAATATTGTCCTCTTTGCCAAAATGAAATTCAAATTTAAGGGATCCAGCGGACATGACAGAAACGCGAGTGTTTGGGTCAGAGAGCAGCCTTTGACAGAGCGATGTAAAGTTGTTAGTCATGCTGGAAGCAAAGCAGCGCAGCAAGAGGAGATGATGTTTTTGTCCCAGGGATTTAGCTTGTTTGTCTTCTCATTACATGAAAAAACCCACACACAAGCATGCACTGTTTGCAGATTACTTTGCACGTGCATCTCTACTTGTATGATTATCAGTCTTCCCTTGCAGCATCATAAAACCCTGTGAAGCACTAGCTGTTGGACAAAACCTTAAAAATCACATCTGTGATCCAATTTTGATTTCCTGGATTATGTTTTGCATCTTTCTTTCTTTTTTTTATCAGCATTTGTTCTGGTTCATTAAGACAGATGTGGAACATTTTCATCTGTCAGCCGCAGCTTTAACAGTTCTTATCTCTTTATGTATTTATTAATTAATTTTTTTTATTTCTGCATCACAGCTGTAGATTTCTCCCGAGCTCTGAGTCACGCTTTCAAACCTCTTTGCAGTGAAGACACGCAGACCGTTCAGCCAAATCACGCTGCCTGCCTTCAGGGACTCCACACCCAGCACGACCTCTGACCCCGCACTGCAGAGCTCCACCCACCCTTCCACCCACCCAACATCACCTGATCTATATGCTTTGCAACCTCGGGCTAAAATGAGAGCTGCTCGAAAATAGAGGTGAGGCTCACGAGCGCAGGGAGGCAGAGGAGGTGGAGAACAGAGGGGAGGAGGTTAAAGAGGAGGAAGAAGAGTAGGACTGCAGGTAGGTAAATGAGAGGAATTGGAACAAGGAGTGGAAGTAAAAGAGAGGGAAAATGAGAAGTAGGAAGACAAAAAGAGAGTGACGGAGAGGTGAAGAAGAAGGAAAAAACAGCCAAATTGAGGAGGAATGGCAGGAGAAAGAGGAGAGGAGGAGAAGGAGATGGTTTGTTCAAGGTGAGGCAGCTCATCAACCGGTGTGGGAGCTGAGACTGATAGCACTGCATTATTGATCCCACCACAGCTTTGTGTGTGTGTGTGTGTGTGTGTGTGTGTGTGTGTGTGTGTGTGTGTGTGTGTGTGTGTGTGTGTGTGTGGTTAGAGCCAAACATACACGGTAAAACTTTTTTTTTTTTACAATGCATCAGTGCGACCTTAACCTTAACGAGCCCGAGTTTGAAATTACAAAATGTTGTTTCTCTTGTGCGGTGAGATATTTCCACTTGTTTCCACAGCAGCTGAATATGCCTTTGACTTCAGCATTATTCTCCCGGTCACAGTGTAATAATCAGTCTTACTGATGTCAGCACAGTGACATACAGTACTATTGAAATCAGTTTCAAGTCGCTCTCATCTGAAGAGCATTTTTAGATTCATTGTGAGATTGAAAGGCTTGCTGTGTGCTAACCCTCCCTGAGTTAAAGTTTAGACACAGTCATGTGACGCGATACAATGGCTTTCTTTAAATCTGCACCCTCTGATCTTCTGTTTCTCTGATTATTGTTTGCAATTATTCAAATCCACTGATTGAAGTTGATTGAAAACGACTGATTACCAACAGCAGGGCTGCTTTAATAAAGAAAGAAGTATCCCATTCCCACTCCTATCATCTATCAGTATGTCTCAGATAGGCGGACACACAAACAGAAAAATGTTCACCCAATCTGTTTTTTTTCCACCAAACATCCAGTCATGCATTATAATATCAAATAAAGGGGACCCATTATACTAGCTCCATACTTTTCTTGGAGTATGCATGATTAATATTTCAAAACTATTCTTCTTTATCTTGTAGTTGTACTTTACGTATCCTGTCCGTTCAGTCAGCTCATCTCCTCAATCCAATTCATTCTTCTTCTGTTTGGCCAGCTCTTCTCAAGGGAGCTGCTCGTCCACAGAGCTCCCGGCACACAGTATTTGAGCTGATGTTAAAGGCAGAGGAGGTTCAGAGCTCTGCAGTTGTTCAGTCACCAGAGCATTCTGTGCAGGTTGGCACTCCCCAATCCTGCCACTTTGCAGCTGAGTTGCCACAGCACTTCCACTTGCTAATAACATCAAAATCAGTTGATCATGAAACATCAAGGTGGCGTCCTGTTAAGCACCACGCTCGACTACAACGACACATTCTTTCACCAGTTGTTTAAGGCAGACTGTGGCTGGGTTCTTGATTTTATACCTGTGTGGCAATGCAGCTGAAAACACCGGAATAAGAGGTGTGACATTGCCTATTTAAACTTCAGTTAAGCTTCATCATTCTGAGATTAGAATAGGAGCGTGATCTGAGTTAATGCAGAAAAAGCTAACCAAGCTAATAAATTTGCATAAGAAACTGATCTGACACATCAGGTCAGGGTCATGTGACTTGATGCACCCTTTGTCCTCTTCCCCAAAGGAAATCCAAATCACATCGTGGGAGCACATGTTCTTGGCTCAGAAATGGACTGCAAAAGGAGTCAACCTTGAAGGGGATAACAGCTAGATTACAATCAGGTATGATTTTTGCTTTCTTCCTTTTGTTTTCTGCAGCCAGAAACATATCAGGCACACCGGGATTTAGACGAGAGTTTGTCCCCACAGTGTGCTCATCAAATGTTGACATTTCCTGGGTACAAGCTGAAATTGCAGCCCAATGGTTACACCAGAAGAGAGTTCAAGGGGGCCACCAAAACACCATCCGCAGGGAACTGTAAATGTCCACCATTAGCTGTACTCATTAGTCATCCCAGAAATTACTGCAGCTAAAGTTAAAATTCATCGCTGTGGTGCAGCATTAGCTGCAGCTCTGATTCCCACTGAGCTGACAGATGTGATGTATTTATTTAGCAATTTAAATTAAGTCATGGTAGAATTTTCATTTCACTCCCCCCCCCCCCAAATCTGCCGCATCACACCGCAATGACAAATTTATTTGTACATGTTTATCCCCGAAGATTAGTCAGATTAGTCAACGACTGTGATGAAAAAATAAAACTGACGAACACATTTAAGCGATTGGTCATGATGTTCTTATAATATTTTGCAGTATTTACTCTGTGAATCATTTCCACGATTTACTGCTGACTTTGCCCTGTCCGTGTCTGGCCCTCACCAGCACCCATCAGATTTAAATTCCGGGTGAATCACGCCGAGTTTTCTGCTCCTTCGCTCCGGGCTCACGCGGCACAGGCAGGACATGTTGTTTACAGTAAAGCGCTGACCTGGATCAAACTGGGTTCGACCATAATCTGCTGCACACACCAATATTTGTCAGTTTTACTAAATGAGATTAAGTGAAGCAGAAACCTGCCCTTCTCGCACACACACACATTTACACACACACACACACAGGTAGCAGTGGTATTCAGCAGTCACTGTCAGGAGCTGCTGCTGATTCTCTCTAGTCAGTCATCAAAATTTAATGAATTACTGGCTGCATTTAATTTAAATTAGCTGTTCGTGTAATACACAGCGTTGGACAAATTAACACGCGACCGACGGTATTTATTTATCGCCTTCGAGCTCAGCTCAGGCTCAAAAATCTGATGTACTGCATCAGGCCGATTCCTGTATTTCACAGGCTGGACCCCAGCAGCAGACGTGGTGGGCCTGAGAATAAGAACTGCAAGATGATGGATAGAAATGACATATAACTGATTATACAGGAAAAGTCTCTCAGTAATATTTTCTTTGATGAATGCTAGCTGCTGCCTCAATACAAAGCCAAAATGCAATAAAAAAAGAAGAAAAAAAAGAGCAGTACAGTGATGGATGCACGAGATCAGCAGAGGTTTACCTACCTGAATAACTCCTGTGTTACTGCTTCCACGGCGGCTGCAGACAGGGACACAACAACAAAGATTAATGTTAATGCTTTCAACAGTCACGAGCTAACAATAATAAACACATCCACTGTAATTGTGCTTCAGATGATCCCACTGTAGTTAGCATGAAGTGGAGGCAGAAATACAACCTGTAAAATATGTTAAAATTTCCCCATTTACTAACTGGACATCACTAGAAAGGTATCTTCTAATTTTACTGTTGTAGACAAACTTACTTTCCTTTTTTATAATACAACAGGTCACCGAGGATTATAAGAGAAATAATAGCCCACGCTAAAAATGATATATAAACCTAATCCTGCGTGCAGGTTAACAGGTTGGGTCCTGCTTTCAGGCATCATTGTGCTTTTCTACCTTAACTGAGCCCTTAGAGATCTTTCTAAGGTACAAGCCACATTGACCCGCTTACACACACACACACACACACACATTCATTCATACATCTCTTTATTATATGTCCTTTATCATGCACACAATCACACTGCAATGGATGCATCACAGGCAATTTGGAGTTCAATATCTTGCACAGGGACACTTTGACATGGAGACTTTTCACAAGGAAAAGATGTTGAAAGATTTGTTACATTCAAATTTGTGTGAATAAAAGTTTTGGGACAGGAGCAGCTAACATATTAGATGTCTAAATTGGCTTTTTCCTAATACACGGTGATTCATTCAGCGGTCTTGAGCCACTCTGGCAAAAAAAAAAAAAACATTTGTAAAACCTGACAGGCAGATGGACAGACACATACCTCTGACTCCTTTGGATCGCGTTCGATGGCGTTTTTCAACTGCATTCACCTCCATCTGCAGAGGGAAAACGAGTTAGCTTCCTGAAACTGCAGTGGCAGAAGTAGTTGTGTTCATATTTCCGTGAGGCACTGTGCCACCTCTGCTTTAAGCTGTCCTTGGAGACATGAGGACTTTAATTCCCATTTGCAGCATTCACATCAGCATCAAAGTCATTAATTACAAGCGGGAAAGCCAAGTTTCCAAAAGCTCCGACAGATACTGTTTAGACTAAATAGTGCAAACAAAAAGCTAATGTGGATATGTCAAAGTAACATTTAATTTATATAGACAGTTCTGCAGTAAAACAGCTGAATGCGTGATTTATAGTTCTGCATTAAACCCACCATAAAGGCTACGGCGTCACTCTATACCCCAGCCTAAACTGTAGCCTGGCCTGCACCCCAAGAATCCTAATAGGTCTGTCTGTGCAAACACATTAAGGTATATTAACTACCACAAAGACCAAACCTCCTGAAAGAAAATGTAATAGTGCAGCGGAGTGAGCATCTGCTGAACATTTAGACTCAATCAGCCCTGATTTCTTCTCCCCTTCCTGTGTTTCAGCTGTTGTTCAGCTTAGTTTTTCTTGTGATTGCAGAAGAACCCAAACACACCAGTGCACAAGTTTGCAAATAATGATATCACCAACTACAGCAAGTATTTAATGCATTACTCTATCTTAAGATTTCGGTTTAGGTTCTTTGTTCTCATGTGGCTGATATAAAACCACTTAAACCACCACTTGGAAACCACTCTGAACAACTCTTTATATGGACTACTGAAGCCATTACAACCATACACACCCTGTAGACACACTAATCAGTCAGTCTTTAACCTGCTAGCTCTGGAGCTCCCTGTTTCCTGCTGAATACTAGGTGAGAGAAAGCCCATCCGATCTGACTCTCTTGAAATTATCCGGATTTTGTGCACAAAAAGAGTTTAATTGCAGAGATTATCATCAGATTGCTGCTGGAATTAAAATTTTTGAGGTTTTAGTCCCAGGATCAGAACAAATCAACTATAAAAAAGCAATCACCGCCATACTTTGAGCCAAAAAGAATAGAAACACCAGTCAGTTGTGACGATACCTGGCTGTAGCTCAGTGTGGCACCTCTGTATCTGCTGTTGGTCCTGTAGCTTTAGACTTCAAATTCAAATCTCAGACACCATCTTCCAGAGTCATGATCTGCAAAAAAACAAAAAACACTTTCTCAGTTCTGCTGCAGACATTTGTTGTCTGCAGCTGTTTGCTCTGGAGTAGTTTCCTTTAGCGAGACACTATGTGTGGAAAGGTGGCGAACTTCATTGTCTCTGTGAAATGTATAATTATGAAGCCTAATGACATTTCACGACTCGAGAGACTGGTACCAAATACCGTCTAAACATTTCACTGATATTTTCAAATGTGAGATTTAATTCATCCAGTCAATTAGGTGTTTCTCAAGAGAGGTCCTTGAAAGTCACTGCTAAACACATTTCAGAAACCCGTAGCATGACCTGCAAATTATGGATAATAAGGCCATCTACACAGAAATCTTACCCCTGGAAGGATAACGTGCTTCAAAGACATACCTGTCTGAATTATCAGCATAAAAGAAGAGCATCTCCCTGCACGTTTGATGAAAAAAGGTGCAAGTCTATGTAAAGGCATAAAAAACTATGACTCCTAAGGAGCATCTGAGCACAAGCAGCATTTTAGTCAGCAAGTAACAAAAACCCAAAACTCCCCCACGCCTCGACATCGGTCACCTTTAAAAGAGGGTCAGAGCCTCCCCGTTTTTAACACAGAAGAAAAGCACTTTGAAACTGCGCACGAAAGGTCTTCTCCTAATGACTTTGCACACGTCGGCGTCGGTGTCTGCAGGCAGACATTTGTGTTCCTGAAACAGTCGTGGTATTTATGTGTTTTCGAGGCTTGAATTCCTTCCCATCAACACATTTCTCATCAGGCCGCGTCGACATCTGTTGAGTTTTGCACATGTAGACGAAGCTGAGATTTTGCAGGGCTCAAAACTCGAAGTTTCGGAGGCAAGAGGCAAGAATAATTAGATCGATCACACCAGAGATCACGTTTCAAGTCCTACACTGAACCACAGATTTATTTTTTTATTTTTACACTTTCACAGTAAATATATTCTGTTAGGGTTTGAAAGTAAAACCAAATTTGGTCACTGTTTTGATTTGTTATTCCTTCTCATGTTTCTGATGTTTATATACTTTGTCTCCCTCGGTTTTGAACATGTGGTACTTTTGCTTGCCTCCCTTGCTTCCACTTCCTGTTTCACACCAAAAAAAATATTCTTGAAGCAAAAACATTTTTAGTAAAATGTAACTGTGTATGTATATGTATATGTATGTATGTATATGTATATGTATATATATATATATATATATATATATATATATATATATATATATATATATATATATAGGTGTTATTTATATATATATATATATATTTATATATATATATATATATATATATATATATATATATATATATATATATTATTATATTATATATTTATTGTATATATATATATATATATATACACATATACATATATATATATATATATGATTATAGTTTTATTGAAATAATGGGAATAATGGGATAATGGGATTCCCATGATGCATTTAGTATTTCTTCTTCAGTCACCATGTGTTAATAGACCTCTCTGCACTGAATCATACTTGTTATTAATCTCTAACATCTCTTTACCAGGTTTCTTCCTGTTAAAAGGGAGTTTTTCCTCCTCACTGTCGCCAAAGTGCTTGCTCATAGGGGGTCATATGATTGTTGGGTTTTTCTCTGTATGTATTATTGTAGGGTCTACCTTAGATTATAAAGCACCTTGAGGTGACTGTTGTTGTGATTTGGCGCTGAATAAATAAAATTGAATTGAAATGATTAATTATTAAGACAAATATGCTTGTTATTACCAATCGAGTTGATTTCATCTGGCCAGAATCCATTAAATTGAACCCTTAAGCCTTTATGTAACAAAACTACTACCTCTCCTCATTAGTTTCATCTTCATGTGCATCATAGCAGGTCAAGGATTGCACTGGAATATTGTTAAATATAGTTAAATATCAGAATAGATTCATTTTAGGTCAGGTTCTTTGCCATAAACCTTTTAATGATCTTATTTTGTTGTGAGGAACACCACAGAGAAGACCCATGGATGTAGTGAAGGAGGACATACAGAGGTTGGTGTGACAGGGTGAGATGAAGGCTGATGGTCTGCTCTGGAGATCCTCAAAGGGAGCAGCCGAAGGAAGAAATCTCTTATATGATGTACTGCATTTTTAAATAGGTAGTAGAAAGCTGAGTGCATGCCATCAACACTAACTTGTCCACTGTGGGAATTGTTGAGGGCCACTTAGATGCCAGAGAAAGTATAGTGTGACTACAGCACACAGTATGATAAATGAAACTGGGAGTGATTTAGGGCAATGTTTAAGATTCTCATAATGTGCTTCTTCTGTGAAATATGATGCAATGTTAAAAAACCATTAATGCAGCGCTGAGATCAGTAAAATCCCAACCGAACCAACGCACTGCATCTTTTTGACATTTTAAGCAACGCAAAAACCACATCTTGCGATGAAATGAGCCCCCCAAAAATCTCCACAGCATCTTGCTGCGAGCATTTCAATGCAAAGAGCAACATAAGACGGAGCGAAACAAGAGTGAAACAACAGTTTGATCATGAAGACGTGAACACAGCAGCTCCGAGTGCGTCTCTCCTCGGCTGCAGTGCAGCTCAGGGGGTTTGTAGCCTTAATATAAATGTAAATTCTGGACAGCCTCGCCTGAACTCTCAACCAGCTCCCATTATGTTTCCACAGCATACCGAGGCTGGGTGCATCTAAGGCCGCCACTTCACTGAGGGCGCTCCAACGCGCCCTACATCAAACACAGTCTTCCCTCCCTCTGCTGTGAAGAGCTGAGCCGAAAAAAAATTCCTCCACCTCCCCTGGAAACTATACGACTGAGTGGGCTGCACGCTTAATGTGCGCGCAGTAATGTGAGTTTGAGCGTGTGCAGAGGGTGCGCTAACCTCACTACTGCGCCTTTATGAATGTGCATTTCTATAGGCTGCATCCTCTTTGTGGTTCTCTTTGTCTTTCTGAGGACCGCGCTCAGGTTTTGGACACGGGGACTTTCAGGACTGCGAGGACATTTCTGGAAAGCGAGGAGATTTGTGGAGAGGTATATTCGTAGACGGAATGAAGGGGGAAATAACAAGTAGTTTTGGAAAGTGAGGAAAACTGGGACAAAATAACAGTAATGTGAAATAGAATAATAAGAGGAAGGGGAAGTCAGAGACTTTTTTCGGAAAAGGAAAACATTATTGAAAAGGGAGGACATCTGGAATTGTTAAACAGCAAGTCGAGAAGAGTGAAAGAAATACTGTAAAGAGAGGAATTAAAGACATTTTGGCACTGACATGAATGAAAGACATTAAGTGGAAAGTGTGAGCTTTTTTAGAAACTAAGGACATGCTAAACTATGATGAGACTTTAAAATATGTGAGGAAAGTTGTAATATTTTTGTATTTTTAATCAAGAACATGTTTTGGTAAATAAGAAAAGAATGAGACAAAATGTCAAATTTTGGGAAACTGATTTTAACATTTTATTATTTTTGTTTTCTTTTTCTTTTTCTGTTTCTTAAGGGGAAGGGCATTATTATAAGTCAAGGATAATGAAAATGTTGTTGGAAAGAGGACTTATTGAAATAAGAGAAGCCTTCTGTTGAGTGAGGACAAGGACTTCTTTATAACAGGGAGAAGAAAAAAACTTCTGAAAACAAGGAATTGAGGAGATTTTGTGGAAACCGATTTTTAATTCTGAAAAAATCATTTTAAAAACATTTCAGAAAAGGGAGGAAAGAAGAACGTTTTAAGTTAACTTATTATAACTTATTCTTATTTCTGAAAAGTGAGAGCATCTCTACAAATTGGGGAGATTTTGAGTAGAGTCAGAACAGACTGTGTTTGGAAAGAAGACAGATTTTGGTGAACAGCATTTTTAAAAATTAATTTGAATTGTGATTTTTTTAAATTATATTTTATCATATTTTTGGAGAGAAGAAATAATATTAAAGGACTTACTGGGAAAATGGGGAAATTCTGATATCAATATTATCCAATAATCTTATGCTATATGAAAAAGGATATTTTCATATAGCATCATTTTTGGTGAAGACGGTAGAATTGTGGAGAAAGAAAGGCTGTTATAGACGTTTGCGAGCGAGGAAAAACATTTTCAAAAAGAAGGGCATTTTTGAAATCATTAGAAATGTATTTTTTGAGAGCAATGACATAAATAGGAACATTTAAAATGACACCAAGTTGGAAAATTACATTAGAAAATGAGGAACTTCCCGCATTTTCTTAGAAACTTCTGAAAGTCACACGGCATTTGAAAGGACTCAGCTGGAAGGAAAAGTGTGTTGTTTTCATAGGATGCACTGTAGGTTTGCAAATGTATATTTTTTTAAAATAGCAGCCGTTTTGGAACATCAAGTTTCATAATTTCACTATTTTGTGGTTTTAATAATGTTATTAGCTATAAAATGCATAATATTTCTGAAACCCCTGCAAGAAGAGCATACAAACATATGTGTTTGGTTGTCTAATAATAAGCAATATTAAGCTATGGAGTAGTAATTACCGTGTAATAATACAGTGCGCCTCTTAGATGTCCATTAATTTTGCTATGAAAGACCAACCTGAATTATTAAAGTGAAAAATGGAAAGAAATAGAAGCTCTCAGCAAGCGAGTGTATGTGTCACTGTGTCCTATATGGCTGGATTGGCGCTGTGTGAAGAGGAGCTTCCTGCTGCTTAGTATTCAGTCCAGCACTCTGCCTGTCTGGTACAATATGATGCAGAGCTCCCCTATACTGAGGAACACACTTCAATATAAAGCGTGTACCCTCACACACACACACAGTCTTCCAAATGCACACAAATTCATTCGAGTTTCACGCACTTTTGGGTTACAGCAGAAATGTACATTACGTACCGGTGTTCTCATTTTTGTTGCACTATTTTTTTTGCCTGAAAACAATCTAAAGGTGCCACATTAAAAAGAAATGGTGGCTGCAGATTGCCCTGTAGGTCAAAGCCATCGCAGCACTTAGTAACTATATCTGTGACGGGCTTGTTTTTTTTAGCAAAACTGTGCCAAAGTTCAGTACAATGTAAGAACATCATGAAGGAGGCGGAGCAAGCACCATCAACTCATTTACTTTCTATATCAAGACACCATGGGGTGCAATGTCATAGACATTAGAAAGGAGAGGCATGGCACTTAGAGATGGCCTGCCCCCCCAACGAGCCAATCAAAAACCGATCCTTGAAACACATGAACCAGTCACGTTGTGGCATTCATGCATGCACACAAAAGAGATTCATGAGGGTTGTATGCATGCTAACCGTGTACTGCAGGAAACATGTGGCTTATTGTATCCATAACATGAACTGCATTTGTTCAGCACCCTGGTGGGAGGAGCCAGAGACCCCTGATCATGTGCAGAGCCTGGATTGAGCTGTTAATAAGACTGTGAGAGAATGAGACCTGAATCAGCTGATGTTTTTGTACAATAACTGTACTATGTGTAATGAAGCCATAGAGACCCTTCAAGTACACAAGAGTGGGCTGAAAACTGACGAGTTTTACATGCCTGGCGTATGACTGAAAATCAATCAGTACCACAAAAAAGTGCTTTAAAATTGAAGTTGGGACCACCTTTGAAGCCAAATGTTTGAAGTCCAGGGTTCTACTCCAAGCTGAGGGATTTTTGATACAAGTAATGGAAAAGTCCTGCTGTAATGACACTTACTTCAACCTAGAGTGTATAAAGTAATTCCCAGCAATTAAAGAAAACGACAGAACAACCCGAAGACAAGGAATTCAATGTCAAAGGAGGGGCTTAACTTTTCGATCTATGTTTCAGTCCTTGCTACGGTCATGAGCTCTGAGTAGTGACTGAAAGAAAGATTAGAAAGTACAAGCAGCTGAAATTATTTTCCTCCACGGGGTGGCTGGACTCACACAGCGAGGAGCTACAGAAAGGAGCCAATTTACGTGTTTCAGGATGCCTCCTAGGTGGCTTCCATTGGAGAATTTCCAGACCCAACCAACTGGTAGGAGACTCCAGAACTGACCCCGAACACGCTGGAGAGATGATTTATCTCATCTGGCCTGGAAATGCCGCCCACATCACCCAGGAGGAGCTCGAAGATATTGCCAGGAAGATGGACGTGTGGACTAATTTGCTTAGTCTGCTGCCACTTTGACCCGACTGCAGATAAGCAGCTGAAAATGGATGAATGGACAGACGGACAGGAAATCACTCAACAACCCGAGGACCCACTTTCATACCTAAAAATGATTGTAAATCATTTGTCATCGCTCCCTAAAATTGCTCCAGTTTCAGGCTGGAGCAGAGAATCTGCTGCACACATCCAAACACTCACAGGCAAATGTTTGTGAGTCCAAACAAGCTTACACACACTCACACACACACGCGCAGATCAGGCAGCCAGGTGAGGTGTGTGTTTGTGCCAGAGCCAGACAGCAGCTCTGTGTTTTATTACAGCAGAGAACTTTAACAAACCCAACAAACAGAAACACCTGGTGTGTGATGTGATGCTGCAGTGCACAAACCAAACAGCACAAATGAACAGAGAGAGAGAGGTGCAGTGCTGCCTCGTGTTTGTCTTCATATCATTGCAGAATGTTTTTATTATTCTGGATGTAAACTGCTTTTATTGGTGACCTATAAAATATTATTTATGTGAGCCGTGCGAGTCTAGAGCCGATGGCAGCTGCTTGACCACTTAAGGTCTTGCCAAAATATCAGTGGAGCTGTTTGATGGATTGGCATGAAATTTCTGCAGAACGTCTTAATTAACTGTTCTATTTTTTTCACATTTTAAAGCCTGATTGAGCAGCCATACAGTTGTAGTCCACAGCAAGACAGTCCTCAGCAATTAAAAGCATATTAACCATGCATAGGCATAAAAAATAATGGCCAGTGTCTCTCAGAGTCAGTCCCAGAAGTTGTCTAACAACAATAATAATAAAGTACCATAAAGCCAGTGTTCACATTAGTTTCTTAACTCATTGTAACAATCTTTTTTATTTCTGTGTCTAAACCTGTGATAATCAGGAAATCCACCAAAACGAGTTCACTTGTGAGACCAGCCCTATTTTTAATTTCTTCAAACATCAGCGAGTGAAATCAAAAGAAAAGAAGTGACTGAAAAATAAAACCACGAGACGTGAACCAAGGTGTCGAAGGTGAAGAACTTGCAACCGACTCCACCGCCACACTTCAAACCTCCTAATGAGGATTTTGTAGCTTGTTAAAAGAGGCCGTCATGTCCCTGCATTGAGTTTCCAGTTCATCAAGGCACAGATGCCAAAACTTCTGCTTATCTAAAGGGCGTCCAGGCATTGGAATGGGCTATATTTGCAGTCCGTATTATTCCTGTGGCATCAGATAGTGCTATTTGTCCAAGCTGGTCTCTGTGGCTCATGGATGCATAAGCTATCCTTTACCATCTGTACCCTGATGCAACGGTTATCAGCAGGCAATGCGTTAGGACGCTAACGTCAAAGAACATCTTGTGCATAAGCAGATTACATTATGTATAGCTATTTCACTCCATGCTATTTCTATTATTTTAAGATTTATTTTGAGGAATTTTGTCTTGATTTTGACACAGACAGTGGAGAGGAATAAAGGAAAGATAGCAAGAAGCCAAGCGGAGATCCACTGCTCTCGTTTGCATCGTAACCACCTGCTCATTCACCTGAACCATTGTATTTTCTGAAAGTTCATATTAACACAGTAAAGGTGTGTCTACAAAAGATGACCACATTTACTCAACCTCTGCACTCACAGCCTGCTGGAGATAAATATTTTCGTGCTATTAGGACTGACAGCTGATGCAAAGGACAGAGCGGACCCTCACGCTGTTACACTGGTGCACAAACAGTACTGCAGTACAGTTTGTGGTGTAAACAGACACTATTAAAAAAAAAGCTGCAGCATTTAAGCCTGGTGTGAAGGCCTCGACTCCTCGTTCATCACCTCCCTCATTCCATTCTGGTTTCCATGGAGACTGGACTGATCGGGTGATTAGCCGCGTCAATTAACCTCTGACCAATCACAGAGAGAGGCTGAGAAGCAGCAGCTCATTGTGAACTGCAGGTTCAGTCACAGCAGAATCCAAAAGCTCGAACGGCGAAATACAACAAACAAAAAACGATCTTCTCGAGTCGATCAAGAAGCGTTCGGTGCCGCGTGACAGGCAAATATCACAGCGTAAAATCACTCTGCTGCAAGGTGAGGTTGAGCTGTTGAGATATTTAAGTAAAAGTATGAGAGGCTAATCAGGAGAATTGTGTTTAAAAGAAGCAAAAATACTGTGAGAGTCATTTTCCGCTGCTGCTGTTCACAGTGGAGTCATTTTAATGACTTTTTACAGGACTGAAGCTCATTATTATTTTCATAATTTCCCAGCTACTTTTTTTCAGTAAAATCACTTTTATAATTCACAAAATATGAACAAAAGCCTGTTACGCTTGCTCTTGGTAACTGCAGCTCGGAAATAAATGCAGTTTTCTGCCTCGGCGTAATTTTTTCCATAAATGTACGGATACATGAGCCCACTTCACACATGAGCTTGCCAAAGACCTGACTCTCCTGCAGGGTGTGCTGGCCATAATTAACCCTGCTGCACTCCATGTGCCCTCCTGTAAATGTGGGAATCTGAAGTGCCATGTTTCATATCCTCAGACCTGGACACAAACACCCTGCCGGCCTCCTCCTTCTTCCAGTTAGATGACCAGGTCTGAGGTGTCACGTCAGCACTTCAGAGGAGATAAAACTCCTCCTCAGCCCTTGGAACAGCTTCTGTCAAACATTATTCACTTCATAACTGTGAAGATTCACACACGGACACAGTTTTAAAAGCTGAATTTGACCTCAAATGATCCCATACAGCAGTGGTTGTCAATCACTGACATGCAGGTATGTGTCTGTTTCTGTTAGACAACTGAAAAACTGATAAAAGAGATACAGCAGAAGGTCGTAAAATGCCAAAAGGCTAAAGGCCAACATTAATTCATGGGTGTCAGTGAGTCATCAGATCACTATATTATAATCCTGCTTTCATCTCACAAAGAAACTCGCAGCACTCTTATGTAAGTCAGCATCTTAACATGCTATGAATTCTTAACAGGATGACTGTGAGCAACAAGTCGTGCTTCTCGATATCTGGATTTTTTTTTCCAGTAACATGAGTTCGATTTCTTTCAGGTTCGTGTTGAGGAGGAGGCTTGAAGGATGCAGAAAAAAACTCCACAGAGTAATGTACTGAACGTGAAGGATTTGGCTCAATGGACATTCAGGATCTTCATTTTCAAATAACTTTATCTTGAGGTTTAGTCTTCTAAAGCTTACTTAGGGATATGGAAGAATTAAGGAAGGCTCTTACTTCCTGCTAAGGCTCAGCACAAAGTTTTGATCCCTGACAATAAACTTCCAACTTTACTGAAACAAAACTACTTCCAAACCCAGTCCAGCAGTGTCAGTCTGAATCATTACTCTATGCTGTGTTTTCCAGTAACAAAGTACACACTTTGAGTGTGCTTTTTTTTGTCTCTCAATAACAAGATAAGTGTGTGTGTAAAGAACATGTACAGTAACTTGTGCTTCTTACAATGAACACTCCAGAACATTAAACAGGAAGCAAAGCTAAACGTTCATTTTGATGCCCAAAAAAGTTGATTTTGTTCATCTGGAATGTTTTCAGCGGGAGAAACAAGTCGTCACTCATCCAAGGGACTTCTTCACCTACGTCCAGATGAACAGAATGAACTTTTTGGGATTTCCTTACCTGGATGATTGAGCATGCATCAAGTCAATTTTGATGAACACAAATTTGGATGTTAGAGCAAGAACTGCTCTCCAAAAGATGCAAGACGGGAGTTCTGTCTGCAGTAAGGTGGATTTGAAAGTCTGGCTCTATTCTGAAACTTCCAGTACTTACGTGTTCAGACAAGAAAACACGAAAAAGTGAGGAAGGCATGAGCAAGACCAAAAAATAAGACAGAGCAGTCATCAGTGACCATCGATATGACACTGATTAAGTCAAATGTAGCATGAAACGGAGGAGTTGAGGTGGGCTGCAAAGAGGCTTGCAGCGACAGAAGCAAATCTATGAAGGCTGAACCAGCTTAAATAATGTCCCCTATATGGATAAAGTAATGACACTACATTACACTCTGCAATGTAGTGTAATTACTTTATCCAAAAAGTATCAAAGACTGGCACTGACCACAAGAGCCTAGAGAGCAATGATGCAAACTTGCTTGCATCTTAATTGCCTGAGTACGGTGACTGACTGACCAAACTTCTAAAAATAAAAATTGTTTATTGTAATTGGTTATATGTGGAAATGAATTTGTGACATCTACTGTTATTGTAGTTCAATAAAACTACACTATAGGTCGCAATGCACTGATGAGCTAAGTATCAAATTCAGTTTCATGCTGTTCTGTGTTTTTATTGCAGCACCTTTAAAGCACTGCAGCGATTTCTACTGAGAGAAATCATCCAGGAGCCTAACAGCAAAGTGGCAGCAGTTTGGAGGCGTTTCAGCTGTGCTACACCAACAGCTTCTCTTTGTATGTCTGCAATTTTTTGTGCTTAAACACAAACTGTGATTAAGTAAGTCAACAGGACTAAAGAGCTCCAATGACTGCAACCATTTTAGTCTTTGTTTGGTAGGATAGCGGAGACAAGACAGGGAAAGCTGGAAGAAAGACATTCAGTAAATGGTATCCAAGCAGACTTGGACCCAGGCATTCACTTTAGCCTTACCGCATATGGTATGGGTCACCTATTTAACCCGTTGGTTAAATAGGCGACCCATACTGGTGCCACGTTCTTGGAAAACGGTTGTTGTACTTGTGGTAAAATAACATTGCCCTAAACGTCAGTGAAAGATTCCCAGTCTCTTCCACAGAGTGAGGAATTTGGCTTATTGATCAAACACAAGTATTGGATCGGGTATTTCCATAAAGTTAATTACACTCAGTGTCAAATTATAGTGTTTCTTTGTTTGTTTGTTTTACTTAGGAGGAGCTGGACAAAGTTGGGGCAGTGGATCCTTAAAAAAAAGTTTCTGTTAACTGGCATAAAACTCAGGTGTAATAATATAGTATTCTTATAAATTAAAAAAGATAAAGAAGAAACAACTGTTTGGGCTGATGCCTTTCAACGAAACAAGCATGAGGAGGTTTTGGTGCTTCTGTTTATTGAGGCTGTGATGTCTACATGACTGGTATTTGACAACTGGCTTGTCTGACAAACGCTATGCAAATTATATAAAGACTAAAACTATTACAAACCGAAGTGAAACTAAACATTTGTTGGAACAGAAAGCACTCAAATGAAACAACCATCCACAAAAACTAAACAGAGGACAAAAGTTTTAAAGTAAATAAAAATTAAAAATGAATAAAAGTAAGGAAATCTTATCCAACCTTCAGCAGGTTTACTGGAGCAAAAACAACACTTTGCTTCTAAAAGCAAGAAACCGACGTGTTAGATACCAGCTCACAGCTCACGTGGCCAAATCTCAATCGAATTGTCATTTTTCATCATGTAGACACAGATTTGGCCGCTAACGACTCCTCCACCTTCCATCATTCACCTCTGTGGCAAAGAGCAGCGGGGCAGGGCTGAGTGACTGACAGGATGATGAGTGGATGCGGTCAATGTGTGAAGCTTTAATGATCTGTAACAAGCAGACAAAGCAGGTCGTGAGTGGCTACAGAGATCCACAATCATTACTCCTGCTTGAATTTGTGTGTGTGTGTGTGTGTGTGTGTGTGTGTGTGTGTGTGTGTGTGTGTGTGTGTGTGTGTGTGTGAAGGAACAGAAAACATCCAACCAAATCTGAGGTGACTCTCTGAATCCTTTTTACATTTTTTATGAAAGGAAGCCTAACAATTAAGATATTTGAGTTTTTCACCCAGACAGACTCCAGCTGTGAGATAAGATTACAGATGTTTCAGGGGTCAGAGGCCATAAAAGATGGAAAAAATATTACTATGTTTTCAAGTAATCAACGCTCTGAGTCGGACTCCACAGAAACCAGCTGTCGGTCTGCTAACATGAATGATTTTACACACACACACACACACTCTTCATAGAGAACAGAATCTACCCACACTGAATCACTGAAAATGTGTGTGTCCTTATCCAGAGAGTGTGTGTGTGTCTGTGATTTTTACACTATGAGTCATTCGAGGCTCCACAATAGACTGTGATGAAGCCTTCTGCATCATGTCTGTGTGTGAGTGTGTGTGTGTGACCTCCATTGATCAGAGTGAGGTAATCAGATTGATGGCAGTCTTGGCAGCAGCTTAGATTTAATAAACCGCAGGCAGACAGGCAGACAGGCAGACAGACGGACAGACATGCAGGCGGGCAGTTCAGATGAGGTCGTGTCGGTCTGACTTGACAGTGTGACATCACAGAGAAAGACTGTCAGATGTTCAGATGTTACGTAAACCTGCAAATGTCGGTGTCATGCCAATGTCTCGTATGGTGCTCGTCTTCCTGAGCTGGAATTTTCTGAAAACCGCAAACGATGTCAGTTATAATTCCAGCACAGACCCAGTGTGTTCTAATCACAGAGCATCACGTAATGTTTCCTCTGCCTTTGTTAGACACAAGGCGTCTTCTGGTGTTGGTGCACCAACTGGGAATATTGGCCATGGAGAGATACAACCGTTTTTGGATAGCTCGAAGTGTTAGGTTCACCAGCCAGGAGGCTTTAGTTTGTATTTATTCATGTTTGGTTTTTACCACTAGCTGATTCTTATATTCCCACTTTCTCTTGCTGGTTGTGTTTAGGGCAGTGTTTTTCAAAGTTGATATGCCAACTTAGAGATCCGCCACATGAATGAAGGCTGCAAAGGTAAAATGGCGATGGCAGTGTTGTTATTTGAGCCACTGATAGAACAATAAAAGCAATTTGGTTGCTCCTTGTAACATATCTTTGGGGTTGATGGTGTTTTAGGCTGGCTAAAGTCATTTTTGTACTCGTTTACAGTTCATACACCATTACTGAAATGGCACTGCATGTGTATGTGTTAAGAATGTGTAGTCTTTCATAATGGCTATAAGACAAGAAGTGAAATTTGAAGAAAATAGCTCATTTTGTTATGTTTTGTGCTGCTATGTCCTACATTATGAAGGAAAAGCCATTTTGGCCCACTTAAAATGGCATCGAGCGCTGCCCCTGGACCACCTCATGTGTTTCCTCATTTGTTGAGCTGTCTGCAGACATGACGACCGACATTCTGATATGTGATGTTCTTTATAACCAGGGAACCGTTTGCTATAACATTTGCCCTGTTGAGATTTAATTTCAGCTTCTCCTCCAGTCTTCATCAGCTCTGTGGGTGCAGAGTTTTTTGAACCCCAGAGATCCAAATGGTGCTGCCATCTATCACATTTTCACAAGGCAACGTGACTTCATGTCTGTCTCCGACAGCTGAATGCTGCACAGTCGCTACTAGAAAGTTACTGTCGGCTGCTCCTTACCAAAAGGAGTTGCCACAGTTGGTAGCTCTTAGGATGCTTTCACTGACCCCACCCCAATAGGAATTTAAGTCTCTGGGTGGAATTGTACCAGCGCCAAAGCCGAAAGATCATGGTTTGGGTTAAAACACACCCTGTAATCCTTCACACTGAAAAACTGCAGGTTGACTGCACCATCTTACTACTACCATAACCAACAGCATACCAGCTGCTATACAACAGCATTATTTTACACCCCCAGAATGAGAACGGTCTGACTGCTGACCCACAGCGTTCACTGCGAGAATTCTGCAGTTTTAGTTTTAAATCAAATTTCACTTCATTTAAGTTCTTTTTTGTTTTGTTTTTTAGTTCTGGTATTAGTTATAGTTTTTATTATATAATGGGTGGATTTAAGAACTGCTCAATGATATAGCAATGCAACAATCCCTGCTAATTATTACTAAGTGACAGACTAATTAAATACCAGGATTTCACTTGCAACAGCTACAACTACAATTACCTGCACAGCAGTTCACTTACTTAAATTAGTGGAAGTGAGGCCCATACACCAATAAGCTACAGCAGCGGTCCCCGACCTTTTTTGCGCCGCGGACCGGTTTATGCCCGACAATATTTTCATGGACCGGCCTTTAAGGTGTCGCGGATAAATACAACAAAATAAAACTAGTACCGGTACCGAAAAAAGAAGATTTATTCATAACACACGTGAAAAGACCCAGGAAAACCGAGTTAATCGATAAAAACGATAACAAAATAACGCTGAAAACCGATAAAAACCCTGAAAACCATACATTTCACACCTGAGCCTCAACTCTCGCGGCCCGGTACCAAACGGCTCACGGACCGGTACCGGTCCGAGGCCCGGGGGTTGGGGACCGCTGAGCTACAGCATCCACGCCCCTAAATTAAGCCTAAACACACATGAATGAATTCAGGTGTTTCAGCTGTTAAGAATGGGGAACTAGGAGGAGCTCCAAGCTGTTTTTGTCTATTTCTGCTTTAAAGTTGGACATTTAGATGTCAGGAAGACTGACAAACTGTTAGAGGAAGCCTCAAGTGGCCATTAGAGGAATTGCAGTTTTTGGTACTTCAACACAGGAAGTTTCCCCTTGGTTGTCATAACTACCAAAAATTAGTTTGTGACAGTATTATGCTTTGTTTCTTAAATGACTGGGCTCTTTCGTGTCTGGGTAACCAGTATAGCTTTGGTTTGTTAGGTGAAATGTTCCAAACTTTCTCATGTTGCAAACTATCGTTTAAAAGTTGTTGCAAACTATCGTTTAAAACTTCTTTTGGCTGCTCCCTTATTCACGAGGGGATCCCACAGCAGATGGACCCACATATTTGATTTGGCAGATTTTTACCGAAACAACCCTCCCAGGCATTTTTGTCTCCTCCAAGACTTGAACCCGAGATCTCTCATGTGTTAGATGAATGTGTAAACCACTACATTGTAAATTGTAGTTTGCGAAAATTCCTCCAACTTCCCCACCTTACTGCTGTAAATCTGCATTCAACCACTGATTTGCAAGTCAGTTGCGTAGTAGAAGCTTAGCCTGATGTTCAAAGTGACATCCTCATCCCGGCTGTAAAGAAACTGAGCTGAACTTTCCCGAATGCTGCAAATTGAAACACAACAGCTCGTTGAGCACGGAGAGCAGCAGCAGGAATTATTTTATCTGTGATGTGAAGAGACCCACAGGTGTGAATGGAGAATTTATCTGTGACCAGCAGTCTGCTATGACTGGTCAAGTGTAAGCTGAACCTGTGTTTAATATCCTCTGTCACACACAGGTGGTGCTGGGCTGCGGAGATGAGGCAGGTTTATTTTCCTCTGCAGTTATGAACGATCGCCGGGCTCTGGCCTGTCTCTGACTCAGACTCTGCAGAGAGCCGACAGAAAATAAAGGAGTTTTTCTTTCATTACTTCTCAACTGAGTTCACCTGGTGTCTTTGTTTACACAGCAAAACAGCCAGGAGAGAAATCTCCTACGGTTCATGCAGAGCCACAACACCCGGTCTGACAGGAAGATTATATTTCGTCAGGTCTCTTCTCATTCTTCATCGTAGCAGAGAAGAAGACCGTTTACGCAAAACCACATGCTGAGATCAATGACAAGCGTGATCCTAAACCTTTTCACAGAAAATTTCCCATCTGTCCGGGTTGGAGCACGAGTTTGACATCACTGAACTAAAGTCCACTTCATTCCCTCCGACAACAGCGATACGACAAACAACAGAGACGTGGTCAAAGATCAAAGCTCGCTCAGCCAAGAACACTGTGATCACCCAGTAATGATGACAAAAGGTGAAAATACAGACATCTATAAATGTCTAAATACAGACATAGACATACTGTCTTAGGATGAAAAAGTAAATAAAGTTTCGGGCCTTTCACCCTACACAACCTCACGCTCTAAATTAGCAGGTAGGACAGCAGCAAGTTTTAGAAAACTATCGACTTTCAGCATCTGCAACAACACTTAAAGCACTCTTCAAACACAAATTCAAAAAATGCATTAAAAAAGGCTACAAAGTCATCTAAAAACGAAGACATTTTTCACAAAAATCGAATGACGCATAATTCATAAGTAGGTGGAGTTTCCCTGACATGAGACATAAACAGTTGTACCATCACAAACTGTCTTGAATAGTGTGCCGACTTGCTGTTGGTGGGTTTTATAACCTAAATCAACTTAAGGTCGGTTAGTGGAGAAAAACCACTTGATGCAGTGGACCTTCTACAGGAACGGATGCTAACGCAGCAAATGATTCACTTAAAAGCACAATATAGACTTTAACCAACACCTGAGCTAGAATATTTCATTACTTTGCAGAGCGCATTCACATGAAATTCATAAAATCTTTCGTCATGTATAGAAGCATCTGAGAGTCTCTCTTTTTTAATACACGTTTAGGGAATAAAGCCGCTGGAAACTGGACAAAAATCCTCACGCCTGATCGAGACAACAGTCTCGACACTTTGCTATCCCTGCAAAACTATGAACTTCTGCTTTAAATGGAACCAAACAAACACAAGGAATAAAGTATATTTTATATATAAAGGTATATCTATGCAAACACTCATCCTACGCTAAGACGGCCTGCCTTTGACCTCTAAAGTTCTCTTTTATATTCACTGGTGAACACCTCAGACAGTTTAAAGAAATCCTGCATTAAATCGGAACTCATTCATGGAAAAGCTTGAATGTTGTCCCTGACTCTGACTATACTGTACGTCCAGACAGCGGCCCACCTCTCCAGTTTCAAGGGTCAAGCGTACCTGAAGCCAGGGTCTAAATCCATTTCCAGTGAGATTGATTTAACCCCCAAAATGATTCCCTAGTAGTTACAACACTGAGCAGTGCTTTTTAAGGCACTGCTGCAGGAAAGATTTCTAGTTTCTTTAGCTTTTCACCCCCAACTATAAGATCCGTATAAGAATAAAGAAAACTACAGAAGAAGAACAAACAAACATAATCATAAATAAATAAATGAGATTCCATTATGCTAGCGCATGGTTTTTGTAGAATATTATATTTATCTAATTGAGTAAAGGCTTTAATGTTTCTTTACTTTCTTCACTTCGCATCCTTTCCTCATCACTGACTTGCTCTCCTGTTCCTTTGTCACCTGCTCATTTCCTCATTGAATTCGCCTGTCACACCTTATTTGAGGGCAGCACTCACTTTTTTCACCTTCACACCATCGACGGTTCCAATTTAGCAGTCAGTGTGCATCTTTCTCACATTTCTCATCGTGGCTGAAATTAACTTTAAGTCAGATAATAAACCTTTGTTCACTGGATAATAATCTAATAGCTTATTAATTAAATGCATTCTGATCGGATGCTCATGACGGCAACAAAACCTTCTTATGAACTTCCTAATTAACAACCTGCCTTTGTACCCTGGACTGGGGGTATTTATTTGCACCCTCAGGGTTGGTTCCCTACAGAGGCCGGTGTTGAACCTCTGGTAAGAACTCTGCACGTTAATGTGACGGCACAGAAACGGACCCTTTAAAAAAGGAAAAATTGGGCTCAGGGGCTTTTACAGGTTTATTTTTTATTATTCATTCGTACATGTGGAAATGACATTTGTGAGGCACTTTTCTAGCCTTGCTCACCTCACAACTCTTTATCTTTTAAACATCTTTGGCCAATTTAGAATCACAAAGACCTCCAGAAGATTCAAAGTCCAGGACCTTCTTGTGTGCAAACCTCTGCTGCTGATATGCAAGACGAAAAAGAAGGAAGCTTGTAATATATATTGATTTTAATGAAACAATAAAGTTAATATTTTATATCATAATATTTATTTTTTCTATTTTTACCAAACAGCTGCACAAATATTATTGCTTGAGAACTTCTATGTGCATTTTGAGGACCTTAAGAAGAAACACATGGTTACTTTGGGGCCCAGTAATTGGTCCTTGGGGAAACATAAACGTGTACTGTACCTGTCGGGAATGCACTGATTGTGTTAGCGCCTTTAACAGCAATTTTATTCACCCAGTTTTTTTGGAAAACTTTCAGCTGCACACCGGTTCTTTGTTATTTGTAGTTTGTAGCAGATGATAATCAGGAAGCACAGGAGGTTTTATACCAATGAAAACTGGGTTTGCTATCCAGATTTGATGTGTCAGCAGGCTATAATTTGCTTTATCTTCCTGTGGATTTGACCCTTGTGTGGAAATGCACTGAAGGAACCTTAATTCTGGGAAAGTTCCTGAAACTTTGGGTGAAGAAAAAAAGAGTTAATATCTGAGTAAAGACACGAGTCATAAATGTTAAAGATGCCCTGATTTTGCTTCAGAGCTTCCAATCCCCCCAAAATTTCCCCCTGCAGGGAAATCAGGTGGTTCTTATTCAAGAGTTTCAGTGATGTAATTTCCCACGGCTGTAGTAACCCTTTTTTAAAATTAAGCAACTTTAATTTGCGCACTGGGTTCAACATAAATATGTACAATAAGTTCAGCATAGGCGCCTGCACAGCTAGCAGACTGAAGATAAGCCAGGGCAGATTTTCCTATATAATCCACTGATGGTTGGGTTGGATGATGAAGTCTAAAAGTAATCCAGGTTTCATGTGAAGCTGTCGCATAATCTAAATTAGTCAATTTTAGCATGTATTTTATGTTATTGTATGACGTTTTTTGCATTCTTGCCTGCTGTTAAAAGTTAACAACGAAAATGCAGCATTAAGTTACTTTAAGTGTTAAAAATGTAACTACTTTTTTATTTTTACTGTAGAAGTCAATAATCTCTTAAGGATTTAAGCAATTTACCTTAATTTTATGGAGATTCTTCCCATGCAGGGAAAAGCAGATTGTTCAAACATGTCAAATTGAAAATAGAGATGTTAAAGGTTCCAAAAGGTCAACGCAGACTTCACTTCAGCTCTGCATAAATCATTACAGGAAAATTACGGGATCACTTGGTAACCCAGTAGGAATAAACAGCATTACATACAGTGGTCTCAGCCCAGATTATCATATCCTACAGAGGTATCCTATACACTCACCATACAGAACAATACAGGCTTCATGGCACCCAGTAGGAACATTACATAAATATTACAGGGATGTTACGGAGCCCCGGGTCTGCTCACTCACACCTCTAAGCAATAAAAGTGAAATCATAAACGAGCACGATAATGAGCATAAACATAATCAAAGAGGTGGCATAAGGTCACCACAGACTGAGCGGCTCAAACAGCTCACTGTGGCGCTGCGATGGGAATATCACAGGAATATTAAAGTCAGTACAACGCGTGACAAAAGGCACAGTGAGGCAAAGCGCCACGGCACCATAGAAACAACGCACAACATGACAAACATGTGCAAAATATCATGGGAACAACAGAAGCATGACTGACTCACTACAGGGAGATTACAGAGGTGCCACAGTCAGACAATGTTCCCGCGAAGGCGCACGGAGAGCGGCACAGACACACTCCACAGCCTCGCGCTCTTACGGGAATAATAAGAGGACTGTCAACACAACTGAGCTGTGAAACAACGCGAGCGTGACACTATAGGAAAATTACAGCAGTGTGCTCAACGTAACCGGAGCCGCAGAAAGAGCGAGAATGAGAGAAACCTCAGAGAAGGAAAACATACTGAAATGGCGAAGATGGAGACTCCTCTATCTCTTCTTCCTCCTCTCCTCTTCCTCTCAGGTCTGAAAGTCTGCAGCCTTCTTCCCTCGCTCTCACTCGCTCTCTTTCTCTCTAAAGGTCTCTCTACCACTGTCTCTCTCTTTTGTCGCTGTGATATCTGGCCATGCCTTCACAGGAGGGGGAGGAGGGGGTGGAAGAGGAGGAGGGCGAGGAGGAGAAGGGGGGGCCAGACAGACAGAGAGGAGGGAGAAGAGGATGATGATGTTGATGAAGATGGTGGAGGGAGAATCAGACACTGCAGCAGAGAGCGAAGAAGAAGAAGACGGCGCCTTTACCTCTCTCTCTCTCTCTCTCTCTCTCTCTCTCTCTCTCTCACCTTCTTCCTGATCCTCTTTTCTTTATTTCTCGAGGACGCGCACGCAAGCCCAGCGACGCTCCCGATGGTGTGTGCACGCGCGCGTGCAGGCTCCAAGGATAGCGATGCATTCACCACCACCGCTCCACCTCCTCATCCCTCCTTCTCACTCGCTTTTTTTCTGAATTAATTTCAAGCCTGTAGACTCTGAGAGCGTGTGTGTGTGCGTGCGTGTGTGTTGTTTTTGCACCCTGCAGACACACACACACACAGACAAAAGTCTCTCCATAGGCGTTGAAATGTGTCAGTGTGTAATTCCCTTTGTTCAGCTCTGTGTGAACAAAGAGGTTAGACTCTCTTCATTAGTAGTAGCTGGAGTAGGCCACTACTCACACTGCAGTTTTATTTTGAGAGTAAAATGTTCATTAACACAACTTTTGGGGTGTCAGATTGTGAAAGTGTCCTTTTCTCCTTCTCCAGGTTTTATTTGGTACAGATGTGTTGCAGCTTTTCCAGAGGATTTGTGCTCAGACTGTCCAGTGGAACTGCTTCCCTGGTGCATCAAAGAGGCAAAAAGACAAGCATGCTTGACAAGTGTCATTTTAGAGGATGGCTGCTAAAATAAATGACCTATCACTCATCTAAAGTAGATGCTGTGAGGTGGAGGCTCTTTGTTTTGCCTCTACTTGCCTTGCAGTTGCAAGACTCTGTGGTTGTTGCCAGTGATGGGAATAATGGCGATACAAGTAACGGCGTTACTAACGGCATTACTTTTTTCAGTAACGAGTAATCTAACTAATTACTATTTCTATCGTTACAACGCCGTTACCGTTACTAAGAAGAAAATGCGGTGCAGTCGCGTTACTATTTTTCAACAAACAGACGGTTGAAGCTGTGTTCAGCTTACCTTATATCAGTTGCACGGCAGTAGCTGTAAGTAATCTGGGCGCTACAGCTTTAAGCAGCTGCGCGCGCTCCCGCGGACGGCAATCACTTTCTGCCCGACGATCACTTTTTGGCACAACACCTGGAGCTAAGGGGCAAAACAATCGCATGAGTGCTGCTGTTTGACTGAGGAAGAATAAAGTAGTCGTGGTAAGCCAATCACATGACCACATCAAGATGACAAAGCAACAAGGTGATATATACCAGTTTTTTAAATTGTGTTGATAGGCCACGTAAAACCAGAGTCATGATAAACAATATATAAGCGACGTTTTTTCCTTAATAGTTTCTTCATGTTTAACGTCTAAGGACAGCGCTAGCAAGCACTCCATGCTTATGACCAAAAAACCCCAAAACAAAACAAAAAAACAGCCTTTTGGTCTTGGTGGAAAAATGCACCATGCCAACCAATCAAAAACTATATGGCAACATGACGTTTGGTTGTTTAGGAAGAGGGGGAAGTTTTAGGAGTGACGTGAGAGAGAAAGAGAAAGACAGCAGAAACACAGAGAGAGCGAGTTTTGAGATGTGAGAGATTTGTGACATTTAACATGTTTGGAGTTTGCAGTTAATGTGTTGTCTTGTGTAGTTAGTGTGTAGTGTTGTGGATAGTTTTGTGTTGTGTGTCAGAACAATGAGGTGACTGCTGTCTCCAGGTAAAGAACAGGAGTGACACACCTGCTGCTGTCAGACCTGCAGGTATCAGGCTGTGATGTTCTCCTTTATAGTGGACAGAAATATTTGAAGTGGCACAAATAATTTGTGTGGCATCTTATTGACTGCAGAACAGCTGATTGTTATGTAAACAGTTTGAAATTATTATTTAAAAAAAGGGGTAAAAGGTAAATGGCTGCAAATAACTTTGTTGTTTGCAAAACTTCTGCATATGATTTTAAAATTGACAATTTATATTTGCATTTAAAGTTATGAAATGTGATTCAATAAACATGTTTGTGGTTGTTACAGTACAAAATATAACTTTTTCTACTCTGATTTTGTTTGTTGTCTGATTTTAGATCAATTGTGTTAATACAGTATGTCAAAATGAAAACATAACTGTAAATTCAGACACGCAAGGTTGTGTTGAAAAGATTGATACCAAACAAGGCAAATTAAATAGTTTTTAAAGGTGAAATGTAGAGGAAACATCAAAAGTAGTGAAAAATATGCAATTATACCCTGGACCATAGAGGGTTTTTTTTTTTAAAGTAACGCAATAGTTGCTTTTCAAGTAATTAATTACTTTTAGGATATTGTAACGCAGTTACTAACTCAGTTACTTTTTTGAAGAAGTAACTAGTAACTGTAATTAATTACTTTTTCAAAGTAACTTGCCCAACACTGGTTGTTGCATGTGCTTAATTTCTTAGTCACCAATTATCCACACCTGACATGGCATGCTGGGTTGGCTTGGGAGGAGCACCTCTTTTTACAGCTGTTGCTCATCATGGTTCTCCTGAAGACGTCTAGTGATGTACATTTTTTTAAGACTCTCTCTGTATATACATTTATAATTGAGAAGAGTATAAATGCATTTATGTAAGCACCAAGTTGGGCAGGCTTGCATTAAAACTTGTATATGTGGTTTCTGGATATTCTACAGTGCAGGGGAATTATGCTTGCTGGAAAATAAGTGGGAAATAACAAGACACAAATTTGCTGACAGGAGGATTTAATATTTAACGTATTTTCTTCTGTATTTTGGCAACAGTTTGTAAAATATTCATGATTTTTATTTGATTAAAATGTGTTTCTGGACACAGTTTTCATCAGATTGGTCTCATATGTCAAAAAACCCCCAAAAACAAACAAAGTGTCCATGTACACACTGATATGCACATTTTTCTTTTTTGAAAGGCAGTCAGGGCCACATTTGGAAGCTGAAGGGGGCATTTCACTGCCAGCACCAGAGTACCAGTTTGAATCCTGCATGCATCCTCTACTTACCTGCATGATTTCAAATGCATTAAACCTCTTATCTTATAAAAATTACTGGACTCAACTAAAATAACTTACAACTCATTTTCATCCCATCTGAGAAGTAAAAGTAGAAACAAACGTACTGCAAACACAAAATTTACATCCTATGGAAACAGATTTCATTCTAACTCATCTTTTGAATGCATCTGGGCTGATATGAAGGGTGGGGGTGGCTTGCGACAGCCTCTCTAAACTCTAGTTTTAAGGATATTTGGTTGAATCATTCACTACACTAAAAGTTCGGAAAATACATTCATGTTTGGTATGAACATTTAGCTTAATTGTTCATTTCTCCTTTCCTTAGTTGTTTCATAGGTTTGAATTTATAGATTAAACATTTGGATTAGGATTAGGAATTAGCACTAGATGTTTCTGTAAAACTGCAATCTCTGTAAAAGGAACGAAAGGACATTATTTATTTATTATTGGTAAAATAATCAATGCTGCATTTGTGAAAACTAAAATCAGCTTTAGATGAACTACAGCCAGCTTTGGAGCAATGCGCTTCCTGGGCAGTGGAATAACAGGAATTAGGAATAATCAGGTTTGGTAATGCTCACTGTGGCCAGTGTGAGTCACATGATGAACGATGGAAATTGTAATGCTGTTTGGGCACTGGGCTATGCTGAAATTGTTGCACAGCCCTGTGCTACCTTGTGGCAGAAGAGTGAAACAGTAGCAGAATATTGAAAACAGTAGCAGAATTAGAGTTTATAAACCTTAAATGCCCCCATTAGACTCCATTAGCTCAGAGCTGCATGGTAGAATTTGAACATGACTTTTTTATGAAGTTTAAGGTCTAAGGAGCTTGGAAAGAATGAAGTTTAAGACACCAAAATCATCTTGTTGATCTCTCCTTGAGCTGTCAGTCATTTCAGTTTGCTTTCCTCGCCTCCACAGACATCACGAGGAGGGAGAAGCTTGCTCAGTGCTAGACACTACTAGACACTTGGGCGATTTCCTGGAAGCAGTACCACACCAATCCACCTTTGTTCTTTAGTTTTAAATTCACTCTTTAGTTTATCCTCATCTTTTCATTCCCCCACCCCTTTAAAGTTCCCTCCTTCCCTCCCATTTTATAAACTTTCACTTCAATCCATCGCCACGCTGTCTTTTCCCCACCTTTCCCCTGATCCATCGCTTTGTCTTTTAACTGAATCATTGTATTTCTCTCCATCGCTGCGTGTCCTCCTGCACATCTCTGTTATCCCTTCTTCTCCCCTCTCTCGTCTCTCTGCTCTGACAGCAGACCAGAGTGAACTGAGGACAGAGATGGAGGGAGAGAGGCTGGAAGAGAGAGCTTGGTTTGAACAGGCTGACCTAGTTAGACTCTCCTTTCAATAAAACATTGAGCCTGAGAAAAGAAACACACAGGTCTCTCTCTCCCTCACTCTCTCTCTCTCCCTCTCTCTCTCTGCTTCCTCAGCTCTCTCTACCTTGACTTCTTTTGGAGAGTTCAGTTTTGGATTCAAGGTTTAGTTCTGGAAACTTGAGAAACAGTTCCTGCGATGCCTGTTAAAGATGTCAGTTTGACTAAATATGAAAACTTACAGTGGCCTTGAAATTTCCAAGAACTGCAATTTATGAGAGAACACAAAGTAAAAACAGTGGCAAACCAGAAAGAAAAACATCTTTTCACCTGTGTGGCATTTACTAAAAATCCTGCACAGAGGAGAAAATAAGAGAGCTGTTTCCAGGGGAAACTAGGGAGTGCCTGGACACGACTGGGATACGGCTGTTGTTACCATGGTTTGTGACTTATGAAGTTACTGGAGCCAACAGTTTATGTTGCTGCAGAGTTTCAGTGTTTGCAGGACTTGTTTTGTTGTATCGGTCAGTTATTACTGCAGAAATCCCAATTTTTTACTTCTCGACCGGCTCTCCACGTATGGGCACTTACAGGCCAGCTGCCCTACATCATAACCTCCATGTCCCCCCAGTACTGCCTCCTCTTCTCTCCATTTGCTGCCAAATTCAAATTGGTAGAGAAGCAGTTTAAGTGTATATTTTATGATTTTTATTGCTACAATGATGGATGCTGATATTAAACATGTCAGAGATTAAGTGTGTACAAATAATTCTTATGAGCCAGAAGCAGTTTTCTTTTCTTTAATTAGATCTGTGTGATGTCAGTGAGAGCTAATATGTTATTATAATATGTGAGCATTGAAGCCCAACCCACCTCCTAATCAAACCTTCTGTTTATCAGAGGGAGCCAATCACAAGAAAGCTGGCTTAAAGCATCTTTTCAAGCCCCATTTCAAATGCCACACCCTGCTCACCACAATTTGTAATCAGTGGGTAGTTCGGTTTAGTTTTACTCCATATCTTTCCTCTGAGCATCCACATCCCTATGGCCCACCCAGCAGTTGAGAGCTACTGGCTAAAAGAAGAGGAGATAAATCCCTTGAGTCGGACATAAGATCAACTGCCCAGCCCCAGTATTATGAACATAATCGTTCATTTAGATTGGGAATTATGCGAAACTACTATGTTATTAGAAATAAGCTTAAGGAAAATGGATCAATGTTGTTAAAGCCAAAACCTGAAAACCACCTACTGAATATTGTGTTAGGGTTAGGTGCTCCCTCTGGGCCGTTGGAGAATGGGTACAGTACATCTAAGGGTGTCATGTGCTGATGGCATGAGGATGTTGCCAAAAGCTTCTATGAGTCATGGAGATGGATAGACATGTTCTGGTGTATTCCAAGTGGATGGATGTTTGATTAGATTAGGATCAGGGGAGCTTGGAGCCTGGGTCAAAGTCATTGGGTCTCTGTAATATTCCAGCATGGGGCCTGCAGGCTGTGATTAGTAAGCACCTCTGCACTGACATTCACTGTAACATCAGATGATCAATTTCTGCAACTTCCATGGCTTTAATGTTGGGGTCGATAATCTACTATTTCCATCTATCCATCCATCCAAACTTTTCAAAGTTAGCTATCTTCAGGGAGTTCTGGGTCTATCTGGGGTGGTCTCTTTTCAATTGGGCTTTTCCTGAAAGCTTTCCAAAGAAGGCACTGAAGAGGAACCCCAATCAGAAACTACAACCATCTCAGCTGGATGCAAAGGAGCAGCATCTTTACCCCAATATCAGAGAGTCTCTAAACTCAGCCACCCCACAGAGGAAACTCATTGACCTCATTCTTCCACCCTGAGCTCACGATGAGATGAGGGTTAGAACATAGCTCCTCTGGTAAATTTTAGGATTCACTTCCCGACCCATCACAACAGTCCAGTGCAACACACACATTACTGTAGTTCCAGATCCTGGAACAAGATCCAGCGATACTCGAACTGTGCTTTGGACAGTAATCTGGAATGTCACATAACCTCTGATAAAAGTTAGAAAATCAACAAAGAGTGGCTGCCAGAAATGTCTTTTTACACACGTGAGGTAAGGTACATAGAGGCACAGGAAGATAGCCCACTGTGAGTGAAAGCAGCAGCCAGCAGAAATTTTTTTTTTTCTCCTGTTGCAGATTTATCCTAATCAGAGAGCAGGTGGAGTCCTTAATGTTGGCTTGTTGTAGATGATGAGGTTCACGTTTGTTAATCTGTGTGATCTATGAGACTTTATCCTTTAAATTAGACTAGAACATTTATAGTGCCTTAGTTATTTAGTCATCTAATTTAAATCTAAGCTGTTGTGTCACTGATTCAAACTAATGCAACTGCTTTTATGCAAGTCTGTTTAATGCTGCTACTGCTGCGGTTCATAATCAGAACAATTCTGAAATTTGCATAAGGTTAGCTTTAACTTTTCTATTTGTAATGAGTTTTGTATTTTATAATCTGTAACGTTTCTTGACATCTCTCATATATTATGGAGATCAGGTTTCTATTTAGTTCAAAACTTTAGCTGCAAAAAGCATCAGGGCAGCGCTTCTGCTCGAGCAGTTCATCAAGAGAGCACAGCGTCTCTCTGCAGAGCAGCACATTCAGCTCCTTTATTTCAACTCTTTACATAAAAAAGAAACACGGGGCCACATGAAAAGACATATGAAAGGCTTTCAAAGACTGAAATTAAATTATTGTAAAAGTGGAGAAAAACTGAAAGTGGTGTAAGTGGTGTCTCAAAACCTTCTCCACATCGCCAGGAAAAATAGTTTGGGCTCTTTTATGGCCCAGAGATGTATCATCTGCTCCTGTAAAATCCTCAAATCAGCTTAGATCCTCATAAGCGTGATTGACCTTCTTTTCATTCTGCAAAGTTTTCTTAAACGAGAAAAGTTCCCTTTGTTTTTCTATGTAGTCCCAATGCATCACCAACAGCATCAGCGGAAACTGAGCCAGGTGCTCCACCTCGGCTTCTTAAATGATATTTCTGAATTATTCCAACATTACCATTGATACACAATGCCATTGTTAAGGTTATCATCAAATATTGTTAGACGTCTTCCAGAAACATCATCCTGCTTTTAAAAAAAAATCACTTTGGGAACAAAATAAAAACCTGCTGTTCCAAACTATAATCAAACACAGATGGTAATGTTTTCAGAAAATGTTTAAACAAAAGCTTTCCAGCTCTGCTTCATGGAGGTTATCCATCGATCTTACCTTCCTTAGCATCGTGTTTATCTCTGAAAATTTCTGCTGTTTCAGTTGTTGCTGTGGGTACAAGTCTGTAAATGCATTTTAACTCTGGGCTCTGAGGGTAGGTTATGACTATTAGATGAAATATTCTGCTGTTGATGACTTAGGCGATGACATCTTTCCTCCAACAACTTGCTGGCCACTTTATTAGATGCATCTTGATAGCAGTGGGTTGGACCCCCTTAGATCTGATTGAATTCTTCTTGCTTCAGATTCAACAAGGTGATAGAAACGTTCCTGAGAGACTTTGCTCCACGCTGACATGAGAGCATCACACAGTTGCTGCAGATGTGTCTCATTCCACCACATCCCAAAGCTGCTCTATTGGACTGAGATGTGACGACTGTGGAGGCCATTTGAATACAGTGAAGTCATTATCATATTCAAGAAGCCAATTTGAGATGATGTGAGATTTGTGAAATGGAGCATTATCGTGTTCAGAGTAGCCATCGGAAAACTGGTAGACTGCAGCCACATGATGATGGATGTGGTCAGCAACAAAACTCAGGTCGGCTGTCTTATTTGAACAATGCTGCCAAGAGAATACCACCATGTTCAAGCGGTCTGGTCATTCTCCTTTAACCTCTAACATCAATAGGGCCAGAGGACTGCCGCTCATTTGATATTTTCCATCTTTCAGAGATGATTGTGTAAGAAAATCCCAGGAGATCTGGAATTCTGAAATACTCAGACCTATCTCGGCCACATTCACAGTTTTCGTCTCGTTCTTGCTCATTCTTATTGAACTTCAGCAGGTCGTCTTGACCATGTCTACATGTCCAAGTGAGCTGAGTTGCTGACTAGCTGATTAAATAAGTGCATTAACAAGCAGCTAAACATTTGAGCAGTGTACCTAATAAAGTGACCATTGACTGAATTTTGGAGAATTAACAAGCAGCTAAAGATTTGAGCAGTGTACCTAATAAAGTGACCATTGACTGAATTTTGGAGAGAGGAAACAGCTCTCACAAAGACATCCCAACAATATTTGTTAACAGTGCAGACAGTTGTCCTGAGTTATTTGCCCAAATGTGCTTAAAAATTTGGGCAAACAACTGACAATAAGAAAAGGGTCTTTGTTTTGTGCACAAGTAACAAACTGTGAAGGATTTCACACATCGTTTAGAGAGTTGAGACAAAGCAGACGAGAGAAACTGAAAGTCTTCATTAAGATGTCTGAAAAAATAAAGCACGAAAAATGAAGGAGAGGCTGCAAAAATCCAGCAGGAAAACAAAAAAGCTGCTTGACCATCGACTCCTCCAGTGCATTTTCACAATGAAATATGCAAGAATGAAGCCATCCAAAAAAGTTACCTAACAGGGGTTTAATTCACTCAACCTGAGGAACTTCTCCACCAAAAAACTTTTCCATTTACAAATTCTGGATTTAATTCAATATATTGACTAAACCTTGGTATTTTCTTCATTTAAGTGCTGAAACCCCAAAAAGTTTCCCTTGAAGTCCTTTTTCCAAGTTCCTCTCTTTCTCTAATAGTCTCAAGAATGACCTCGATGCCAGCTGCTTTCACATAATCAGGGTTATGTAACATAATGTCTGGCTGTGAAATATTCCTCATTATGAACACTTACAGAATATTTATGTTCCCTCTAACCTTCATGCCCACAGACAAGCTTTTACTGGTCTGCACATTTTTAATTTAAAAAAAAAGAAAGTTGTGTTTTGTTGACTTTAGGCAAAGAAAAAACAACTTGAAATAAGCAGAGCCTCGAAAATATTTCTGTTTAAAAAGAAACTCAGTGTAAATACAACGGAGTGAGGGTCCCGTTTTTTATATTGCTTTTTTTATTGATTTTTGCATTTATTTGACTACCAGCTGTTATTTTTATACCGGCTCTTAAAGTGAATTCTGGAAGATTTCAGCCCCCTTTCTCTTTTCTCAAACTTTATTATGTTGTTGAAGGAGAAGAATAAATGCTATCTAGAATGAAACACTCTCCAAATTGTCAGGACCCTGGACTTTATCTAAAGGATGGACATATCGTCTGGTTCTATAAAGTGAACCAATGAGGTAGCAGAAATAGGCATGATGATTTCTAATGGTCAGCAGGGGGCGACTCCTCTGATTGTCCAGTTTTCTAAAAGTCCATGGGAAAATAATACTTCTGTTCCCTTGACTTATGACCTCAGTAACAACTTTCCTGATGAGTTTATGATCCCAATTGCTAGCTGCAAGCCTCACTGACAGCATCACAGCTTTAATTATGTAAATAATTAATAAAAAGACAACTTTCAGAGTTAAAATGATCCGATTTTTATCTCATGAGTGCCTCAGCTACAAATGGGAGACCAAACAGCAGGTTTTCAGGAGATGATTCCACAATTTCTAAACCCAAATGCAGCACACCGGGTGCTAGTGAACCTTAAATTCAAGTCTCCAAGGTCTACTGTAATGTACTAATGCACCAAAACATTTCTTGCTCACCATCCACCATGCAGTCAGAATAATTGTCTAAAGGCACTTTCACACCTATAATCCGTTTACTCTGGTCCAAATCAGCTGACGAGTTTGTGAACCTGTCGTTTTTATTCCTCTGGTTTGTTTTCTTTACTCACAGAACAAAATCCAGGTGAATTGAAATCACGTGAGAATGTTCAGTCCACTAATTGGCCAGGTGCGTCTGAGCTGAGATCAACAAGTAAATGCAGGAAGAAGTGTCTGTGTTCTGGATTATTGGAGAACATTAAGAATTCAGTTAATTTCACAGCTAGCTGTTAGCCCATTAGCGCACCTTTGCACATCAATGAATAAGTGGCTACGGGAAGGTGTTTAGCTCAAACTTGAAACGTACACCTGGTAGTTGGGTCGGTCTGATCATGTTCACACCATACACCAGGCATGTAAAACTCATTTTAGGTCATGGCCCACATGCAGCCCACTTTGATCTTAAGTGGGCCGGACCAGTGAAACTGGTCTTTATCAGTAGGGAAAGCTTCAAAAGTTTAAATATCGTTAAAAGTCCAAAATGTATGTCGTCCTTTACATTTTCCAAAGCTCTGCAGTGAGATTGGAGTCTTTGCATAGCTAATTTTGGTCCCCAGGCCTTTTGTTTGACACCTCTTTCACAAACAAACCACAGTGGAGTTCATTTGGAGCTGGACTTAGACCACCCCAGAGTCTCTGAGTTTAGTTGTTTTGGTCCAATTGTGAAACAAACGAAGTGTACCAGCCCTAAACACCCTAAATATAGTAACTCTGATGGAAACAGTCCCCAGGTGCATGAGAAGGTGACACTTCAAGGGGCAAATGTCCTGTGACATTATGATAGGCTTCGATCACGTGCTCGAGCAAGGTACTGGTGTAAATATAAAACATTTCAGGTTTTTATTTGTAATACTTTCACTCGATCTTTGTGAATTGTAAATGAAGTCTCTAACACAAACACAAAGTGCAAAAAGTTAAGGCGTCTGAATACTGTCTGAATCGATAATATGAAAATTTACAGTAAAACAGAAGAAGGTGACCTTGTCCTCTGGTATCGGCTGCAGCACACTTTCTCTTCATATAACTCTGACAATAAAAGCAGGCAGGATTATTACTCTAGATAGATCACACAAACTTGAGTTAGTTTCAGACCTCTGCAGATGGGTTTGTCTGAAAGCACACACACACACCTTCACACACACTCACACACACACACACACACAGATCCATCATCCTCACACTGATCTAAGCTGGTTAATCAGATTTCTGTCGTTCCTACCTGTTTGGATCTGTACCAAGACACACGCTGTCGACTCCTCTGGATGAATTCAGGCACACACTCCCTCCCTCCTCTCCCTCTCTATAGGTCTGCAGTGTGTAGGTGTGCAGCAGTGTGTAATAGGTTTTTCAGTGCAGCTCTGCAGCCTGAAGCCTCCACTGGGCTCAGTGGGAGAAAGTCAATTACAGCAGGGCTGAGCCTGGCCTGCGGGGGGGCGTATGGGAGGAAGATAAGAACATAAAGATGGCTGCCGACGAGCGCTCCCCCAGCTGCACGCATGGGCGGCGAGCGCTGCACTTTGCCCTGCTGCATCTTTCCAGACGCAGAGCCAGAAAGCTGCAGCACAACCTCTGAGGAAGGCAGGAGAGGAAGTGAGGTGACTCTTAAACTTTAATATTTCACATCCATATGGTTACACGAGTCATTTATTGATTAGCTGTATCGATCCATACGCCCAATCATTAATTTTGTGCCTTGTAAAATTGCACTTTATTCACAGAGTTTAATAATATATAGTGATTCACTGCATCTTGATGCTTGTTTCCTAAGTTTTGTTTATCATTTGCATCAGTAATGATAACTTCACTGTTGAAATCAAGGTGACCTTGCTACAACGGAAACAGCCTGCTCAATATGCATCCTGCTCAAGTCAAAGTACAAAAGTATCATCTAAAAAATACAATATTAAAAGTATAAGCATTCATTCTGCAGCTGAGAAACTGTCACCGATTTGTGACATGCATCACTTTTTACTGCTTAAGTTTAGACTATCTGCAAATGCATTCCCCTGCAGCACGTCAGAATATAAATCGGAGGTGTTTTCAGGTCGTTAACGGGTAAGAAAAAAAGGAAACATTTTCATTTTTTGCAAGTCTCTCTTATCCCAGGCATATCTCTTTGTGAAATACTATTAATTATTCATCTTTTCAAACAGTTATAGAAATGAAACCATGTGAGAATTTTAGCAGGGAAATGTTTCTGTGATTAAACTGCTAACCACTCAAATAGAGCTGAAACATGACCAGAAGCCCCAAATACTCACTGAAATGAACAGAATCAGCTTAACTGGTCCAAACAGCACTGGGTGGATGTGCTCGAAATCAACAACAGGAGCATAAAGAACACAGGCAAGGAAAAGCAAAGAAACTATCAAAATAAAACTGGAAGTTTAAATACGGAAGACAACATAGAAAACAGAAAAACATGAATGTAGAAACAAAACAAACCATTTTAATGAAATCAGAACAGAAACCAGAACTCAACAAATACCATAAAAGAACCTGGGACAGTGGCATTGTTCTCAACACAGTTCTCCTAATGTGGCCTTTGGCAGCTTTTTGTTGTTGCTCACTTTTGAGATCAGTGATAATAAAGGGGGGTAACTCCTGCGTTACAATGTGAGGAGAATGGGCTTCTGACCAAACGTCACCATCTGACGAGCTGCGAGTGAGAATGTGTTGACTGTACCGCCTGCTGGAGAGGAGGAGTTGAAAAAAGGCTGCGTGCAAGCAGGGTGTGAGGGATCTGTGAAAATATTCCCTACCTGCTTCCTGTTTCCTGAAGAGTGGAAGCCCTGGATGTTGGAAAGAGAAGCACCAGATTCTATTGATTCATTTATTTATTTTTTTTACTGTTCACCACAGTGTGTTCCTGTTTATATATATATATATATATATTTGTGGCTTCTCCCCAGCAGACTAGGATAGATGTCCACATTCACTAACAAATCATATCTAGATTTGAAGAAAATACATTCTACGATGTGTCTTTTGAGGATGGATTTGTGCAGTTATGCACAAAGGTTTTTAGTATTGTAATATTATAATATTAATTTATTGTGATGTATTATTTCACTGTGTATTTAAGATATAACTTACTTACTTACTGGTGTATAAATACTGTTGAAATAAAAGCTGTCCAGTCAGCTATATCTAGATCTTTTAACCTGCATATTTCCAATGCAGTGCATATCTTGGGTATAAAGAGTTCTACGGATTAAACAACTGTTAAGTCTTTGAAGGTTAATTTAAAAGAAGGTGGACAATCAGAAATTTAACTGTGGTCTGACAAAACCAGAAGCTGAACTCTATGTGAAAATTAATAAATAAATCCTCATTCTGACTGCAGCCCACCTCCCGCAACTCGGAGGCTTTGTTGTTTGTTGCCATGTTTGTTCGGAGCAACCAAAGCTTCTGCTGCAGCCAGAAATGATGCTCTGAGAGCAGTGAACCAAAACGGTAAAGCTGAGGGCCCCGGCAGCCAAACAGCGCGCTGAAAGTCACCGTAAAGCTGCAGATTCAGATGATAATCCTCTGAAGGCTCTCGCTATTGCTGATTTCATATCAGTTTCATGTTAGCATTTGATAAACTGTTATCAGGAAAATGCTGAGGTATAATTAGATATATTGGACACTGCCAATGTGTCTATATCAGGTGAAGGTCTCCACGGTGATATATACAACGTGTGTGCGTGTGTGTGTGTGTGTACATCTGAAAGCCTAAAGCTCCCGCTGCACAGGATTAGTAGTCTTGTGAGAGAGCGCCGAGCTCATGGGCGCGCTCTCTCTCTGTCTCTGCAGAAGCTAATAAGCTCCACTGGTTTTCCTCCTGCAGTGAACTGATTACAGCATTATACCTCATATACCCCCCATTCAGCTCCCATTACACCAATGTACCCTCAAATAAAACCCAACACACTTTATACCTAAATATAACCCACCGCATACCCACCAGAGGGTTAATCATGTTTGTTCCTGCGATTTAAAGCACCACATTACACCCCTGTGTCTCACTATAGACACTCCCGCATCTTATAGCTGAACACATTTTATTTTCTTAATACTCAAAGGGTAACTCTTGATACTGTGTAGGTTTTAAAATTAACATGTAGGCAAATTCTGTTTTGTTTTTAGTTTTTTAAATCTATCAGAGAATATATCAGTGAAAACACTATAGATTTTATTCATATTCAGTTCATCAAATACTCAATAGTGAATCAAATGTGGATTAATCCACTCCTGAAAATACTCCTTAAAATAACTTTATCTGTGTCAAATTTGAATAAAAGGGACCTATTCTTTCTCTATTTAATGCCACACATGCATATATATGTTCACATCGTTACATTGGCGAATGCACATCTCAAGCAAGTTTCAAATAATGAGGTCAGTTTATCCACAAGTAATCTCTGTAAGCCAGAAGTTCAGACTTCAGGCTGCTTTAAATGCTCAGTTTGAGTCTTCTTTTTTTTTTTTTACTCTTGGCCTGTATGATGTCAGTAAGAGAAGATAAAGAAGCATACCAATAGAATGACATCATCTGCATAAACACGGAATGATAATCTGAAGTTCCCAAAAAGTGGACAGCCTCCCCGCCCCCAGTAAGCCATGAGATCATGTTCACGAACATCAGAAACATGATCGGAGACAAGGGGTGATCATGACAAAGTTCAAGACCCACTCAAAACACTCTTGACTTTGTGCAAAGGACACAGACTCAGCGCTCACTTTAGTTATACAAAGACCTGGTGCCCTATAACAACAGACCTACAACCTCGTACTCTCAGAGTGTACCCCACATGTGCCCTACCAGATCTGTTTGTTACCAGAAGCTTTGGTCCAGCAGTCAGCTAGACCAGTGGAGTTGTCAGTGCTTTAGGAATTCCACCTGTTATCATCGACCTTCTCAGCCACAGCACAAAAGAACTGACTTCTGTATCCAGTATCCATCAGATATCGCCCAAAGTTTCGTAAACACTGCTTTCTTTATTACTGTCTTAATTCCCTTTCTCCTTGTTCCCGGTGTTTCCCTGCTGAAGTCCCCAGTGGATTTCCTCCAGTTAGTGCACTGAATCTGTGTCCTTTTTTCTCTGTGGAAACTTTGGAAATCACTCACCAGGACTAACTACTCTCCTTTTCCCTCGGTGAACTCCCCTGAGACCTGGAAAGCTCACCTTTGATCTCCTTTTGCCCCTTCCATTGTTAAATGATTCCTTGTGTTTAAATAAAGAGTGTAGGACTTAATCCGTCATTTTTATTGGATTTGCAGTTTATTTGTAACAATCGGCTCAATCAGCCTAGACGATCCTGAAGGAGCTGTTTAAGGGCTTTGAACCTGAAAACAGTCAGGTTTAGTTTGGGGTAAAGAGCATGAAGTGCATCACACATGAAGGCTCGTATTACTTATATAGAAGTGCAATCATACTTGTGTTTGTTTGGGGTGAGTGCCAGGCTTTGGTGTCCTTTTTGTTCCTGCATCCCCAAAAGGTGAGAGCAAACAGGTGATAGACCCCACAATGTCAGCAAAACCAGTGCAAACACCCCAAACTTCTGTCTTTCAAACAGCAAGCCACGAGTAAAGAAACATCTGAACTGCATGACTACCTCCTCTGCCACATCCAACTCTTTCCTCTCCTTCTTGCCCCTCGTCTCCTGTCATCTCTTCTTCCTCCTTTCTACTTTTCACCTCTCTTGCCGCCCCCTCTTTCTTCGTCTTCTGCTCCTATTCCAGACAGAAAGTTTCACCTGTGGTTCCTGAGCTCTCTCAGCCCCTCTCCTGCACGCACATCTCCTCCTAACACCTCCTCAAAGAGCTTACCACCTCCTCCATAACACATACACACACATACGGATCCATATTTGAATTCAGTTATCTAACGTTATTGAGGCCTGTCATGTTGCGGTGGGATGTACGTTCAATGTTCGGATGGGGAGGTCTGGGAATTGTGAGCGTGTGTGTGCATGTGTGTGTAAATTATTCATCACCCCTTGAAATGCAAACGACAGCCGAGGCGAGGGAGCCGCCACGCTATGTAGGTCATTTCCTATCTTGCGCGGCCTCTGTGCTGGAGGAGAGAGAGAAAGAGGGATTGAAGCGAAGCAGCCGGGTGATGAATCGCCAATCAGAGAAGCACGAAAATCACCCCTGACAGGAGGTGGAGGTATCGATGGAGATGAAGTCCTCTTCACTGGTTTTTCTCAGAGACGCAAATATCAGTGTGAATAAGAAATTACAGATTTACTTACTTTAAAAAAGACTTGTAAAAAGAATAATAATAATAAGCTCATGGGAGTGTGTTTTTGAGGCGTTTATAGAGAATGTAGCCACAGAAACGTTTATGAGAAAGTGGATATTTTATCATGGAGACAGCTCATGTTATGTTATATTTTTTTAGTCATATTTTGCGATCGTGGCTCAAAGAGTAACGGAAGGTTGCCGGTTCGAGCCCCGGCTCAGACAGTCTCAGTCGTTGTGTCCTGGGCAAGTCACTTCACCTACTGCCTACTGGTGTTGGCCAGAGGGGCCGATGGTGCGATATGGCAGCCTCGCTTCTGTCAGTCTGCCCCAGGGCAGCTGTGGCTACAACTGTAGCTTGCCTCCACCAGTGTGTGAATGTGAGAGTGAATGAATAGTGGAATCGTACAGCGCTTTGAGGGCCCCAAAAAGCGCTATATAAATGCAATCCATTATTATTATCATTATGTTTTCAGTTTTATATTCCTGTTTTTGATTCATTCTTTGCTTTCTGTTTTAATTGTATTCCTTATTCTAACCTCCACAGTGTTTTCCAGTCAGCGTTCCACTGTCTCCGTGTTTCAGTATATGACGTTTGAGTTGTTTCCCATTTTGATGGTTAAGTTTTGCTCATGTTCTTTGTATGAAATCCTGTCTGTATGATTACCTGTATTACTTTCACCTGTGCTTACCCAGTTAATCGAACCCACCTTTTGAGTTTTCTTTATGGACTTTATTTCTTTTGTTTTCCTTCATCTGCATTTCTGCCCTTTAGGCACAGAGAGGACCCAGATAATGTTTCAGTTACTTGACTGTTTGATTTTGGAGAGGAAAAAATTAAATATTTCTCATGAACTTTTCCTACACATTCAAGGATGTTCTACAGGGACGAACCCATCCAAAAACAAACAAAGAAAAAAAACAAGAAGAAAAACTAGAGGGATGTTGAAATGTTGGACATGTTTTGTTTTAATCAATATAAAACTGAAGTTTAAATGATAGAAAGATGGTGGTTATCCCATCCCTACCCTCACCCCCAAAAAGCTTATTAGCTAATTGTGCTGTTGCACTCACACACACAGACGAGGGCTACATTTTTTTCAGCTGTATGTTGGTAAGTGAACTTTTTCATGTTTTCTGGTTAGATTGTGTCATTCCTTTTTGACTACATATTTTGGACCATTTTTATGTCATGCTAATGCTGAGGCTCTATCCTCATTCATTTAGATAAGGGATTGAAAATAAATGCTCAAAAAAACTCCTGGTGTCAAAGGCCAGTCAGACCAGTATTCAAAACTGAAAAAACAACTGGTGAAGTTCAAACACCAGAAGAAGAGAGAGACACTAAGGGGACCCGTGGGAGCTGCGAGTGGTTAGTCCAGACGAGTCGATTCAGTTAATCCACTAGAATTGTCCTTTGCTGCAAAAGGAACTGAAACACAGTCCTCACTTGGATCTCGGGTGGAATTATGCGGAGAGGTGTCTGTCCACTGGGTTGTTCCTTGGATAGGAGGAGGTCAATGGAGGCTGAGCAGGCAGACAGGGAAGCAGGATTTCGGTGGAAGCTGACCAGCTCAACGGAAACAGGCTGGTTCAGGAGTGGAGGAAAGCACTTCTTCAGCCAGCAGGGAGGCACTGGAAACAAAGAAACAGTACGGTACGTTCACAAAGGAGTTACAAAAGAGCCTGATTACCACACTTAGGAGGCCGATGAACTGGCAGAGACTCGGAGCAGGAGCTGGTCCTTTCATACAGTTGCTGATGAGGTTGATGGAGCACAGGTAGCACGGCTGAAGAACAGTTATAGCAGCTAAGACATCTTTTACATTGGATGTAACAGAGTTTAGTACTCTATAAGTTACTGTGAGTGGCACAGTGTGCAGCATTTAGCACTGTCGCCTCCCAGCAGGAAGATTCCTGCTGTGAATCCAGTCTGGGGCCTTTCCGTGTGGAGTTTCCGTGTTCTCCCTGTGCCTGCTTCTGTTTCCTCTGCGCTTTTTCCCACAGTCCAAAGACATGCATGTTAGGTTAACTGATGAGTCTGAACTGATTGTGGATGTGAGGTGGATAAAGAGCTTGAAGTGTACATAACAACATCCTGTATGGATCTGACTCGTAGTCTAAACGTCTTGAGTCACCAGAACATTACACAGGAGCAGAGGAAGGACGTCACAAGCTCGGTGATGGATTTCTGAACAGCTGGACACCATCCAGGACTTCCCAACACATGCATCATCATTAACGACGGCTTCTTTCGCAATAAAACAGATCGACTAAAACCGTGACCTCCCTTTCTTTCACTCCCTCCGTCTGCCTCTCCTGGAACACGGAGAATTTTCATTCATCTCCCTAGCAGGGGGGCACGTCTGTTGTCTCCGTGGAAACAGGCAGCCATTTTGGATTCTCACAGGGAAGCTGATGGCGTAAATGCGGCTGCCATCAATCAAACTGTGGTTCCCCGTGGCGACAGGGCTTCTGATATGAGCTGTGACACACATACAGAGTACGTGTGTGTGTGTGTGTGTGTGTGTGTGTGTGTGTGTGTGTGTGTGTGTGTGTGGTGTGTGTGGCGCGTGCGTGTGCGTGTGTTGTGTGTGTGGTGTGTCTGTGTGTGGGTGTGTGTGTGTGTGTGTGTGGGTGTGTGTGTGTGTGGGTGGTGTGTGTGTGTGTCTGTGTGTGTGTGTGTGTGTGTGTGTGTGTGTGCGTGTGCGTGTGCGTGTGTGTGTGCATGTTTAAACCGTGGGCTTGAATGCAAAGAAATACATGTTCTTCATGACTCTTATCTTAAGTATACACAAAATAAATGCTATTTTTTATTGTTGTTGTTGGTTTTTAAATATATCAAAACATTTCTAAACATAATTGAGAACATTAGCTGATGGCAAACTTGCTTTTTACCATCAAACCACAATTTCAAAAATCTTTAAACATGTATGACATTCCCACTAATTTCAGAGAATAACTGGTGGTTTTGGCTTTAAGGCACATTGATTGTTGAGTCCAGCAGCAGGAGGTGTTTACAGAAAACAAGCTCTGATTAACCTGCTGCACACTGTCTGCTCAGCACCAAGCAGCAGACACCGTCAGAGACTAGCTGGTGAAGCAGCCAGTTCTCGTGCCATTTCATTCAACTACGACAAAAATGTCAGCTTTTTGTTCTTTATTTTTCTTGTGGCATAACTGAAGTGACTTTCATGCCTGCACCACACGCACAGCCTGGCAGCTTCATTAGGTAAACCTGTTTATCTTTACTGGGCAATCACAAGTCAGTCCATTAGGGTATGTAGACACGGTCAAAATGACCTGCTGAAGATCAAACCTTGCATCAGAATTGGGAAGAGAGGTGATTTTTCAGACTTTGAACGTGGCGTGGTGTTATTGGTCTGAGTATTTTAAAAACTGCAGGATTTTCCCAAACAACCGACTTTAAGATGCTGGGTGCTGCTCCTGTCAGCTACGAACAGACAGCTGAGGCTACTCAGACTCTGAATCTCGATTTCTGCTGCGACACTCAGATGGTAGACTCAGAAATTTGGCATTAATAGCATAAAAGCATGGATCCATCCTGCCTTGTATCAACTGTTCAGGCTGGTGTAATGGTGTGAGGGATATTTTTTTGGCATACTTTGGGCCTTTTAGTACCAACTGAGCATCATTTCAGTGCCGCAGCCTACCTGAGTATTGTTGCTGACCTTGTCCATCTATTTATGAACACAGTGAACCCATCTTGTGCTTCCAGCAGCATGTCACAGAACTCAGATCATCTCAAACTGGTTTCCTGAACATGACAATGAGTTCAGTGCAGCAACTGTGTGATGCTATCATGTCAATATGGATCCAAATCTCTGAGAAATGTTTCCAGCACTTTGCTGAATCCATGTCAGGAAGAATTAAAGCAACTCTGAAACCAAAGGGGTACTAGCAAGCTGTACCTAATAAAGCGGATGGCCAAGTGTATTTCCCTGTCATCTTTTCTTCAGCCTAACAAAGCAGGTGCCCAAATCTATCAAACCAGCGTGAAAACTAAATTAAACAGTCAGTTAAAACATAGTTTAAGTGTAAAGATGAAACATTAATATAAATGTGTGCATGACTCATGATCTCTGGTTTGGATGAAATTAGCAGTTCATACATCCAAACTCGTACTCTTGGTGGCCGATGGGTAAAAGATCAAGATTTGGTTTAAAGTTTACCCCAACAGCGTTAACTCTGCATATTTAAAAATGTAGCTAGCTCAGTGTGTTCACATGCGATGCCATGTTATATGGTTAGGAGTGAGCGCTGTCTCACTCTTGCCTTAACCCAGCACGTCCAGATACTAAAGGACAGCTTGTGCAACTCTGTAACACATGAGAGAGCAGAGAGCTTTGCAGCTCTTCTGCAGCCAAGTAGAAATAAAACATTTATTGATACAGCTTTAATTTTCCTCTTATGGATTTTAATGTCAGTTAGTCTTTGCATTTTTAGATTGCGGTTGGTTTCAATCTCCCATCACCTATTAGCACTGAAATTAGCATGAAATGTGCATGTGGATAGTTTTCTACCCTAGGGGTTTGAATCTTAATGATTTGTGTAACCCTCTGACCTTTGCTCTTGCACCACTTCAGGGCAAATATTGCACCTGTATTGAAGAAATGTCAAAAATCTACAGTAATTGTGGACAAAATTAGCATAAAATTTACTGACAGCATTTAACCTCCCCAGAGGATCACCCTTCAACCCTTCTTTTGGTAACTCCCCGGGGACACACTTCACATTTTTTCTAAGAATAGCTCTCTGTCAGTCTTTCTGTGTTGTAATTTGGGAGTGCGGTTTGTCTCTCTGCAGGGTTTTTTTTCTCTCTCTAAGACTTCTGCATAAAGAATGAGGAGAAGCTTTGGAGCTGAATTAAGAAACACAAATCCAGAGAGAGCAGCTGAGTCTGCAGGAGGCTGATTAACATTTAATACAAGTGAGAGACAGACAGAGTGAGACAGCGCTGTCCATGTTACTGAAGGAATTCATTCAAGCTGCCAGAAATGAATGGAAACATCACAACACTGAACAGTAATGAATAAATGAATGCTGATCATTAAATAAAATTTTTTAACATCATTGTACGTAAATGTAAACAAGGCCAGGATGTGCAGATTTGGTGGAACGGTTAATATTCACTGCACTGACCGTCCACCAGCTTTCAACAGGAAGTAGAGTTTGCCTCTTACGAGGACGACGGTGACTACATTTGTTCTGAGTGAGCTTTATAAAGTCTGAAAGCATTACACACAATACCATGGCAGTTTGTGAAATAGTTGCGAAAATACACCTACTTATATACACAAAAAACAATCACATGCTGAAGTATAATGAAGGCAGGAGGGGGAGCAGCGGAATAAGTTAGAAAACGTTTTCCCAAAAGATTAGGCAGACGTTTGATTTCACTCGCTGTTCAATTCCGACTCTGTCACACTGGATCAGACCGCGGTCTCCGGACGCTCTCCGGACCACATCCGGCCCTTTTATTCTCCCCAAGGACCTCAGTGGGAAATCAGAATTCAAACACAAATCAGTGTGGAGTTTGTCCCATTTCAGACACCAAACAGTCTTTAATAAATCAGACAATGGCTTAGTGCTTTTTTTGTAAACTTCTTCGAAACTACAATACAACTTTGTACCTTTTATTTTTGAAGGTGACTGCATTTCTTTCCCTCACACTCTGTTCTGGTCAGTAGCAGTAAGTAGCCGAGGGGGTTGTTAATCAGTTTTGCCCTCATCTTTTCTGACTGTTTTTTTCACTAGTTTTGCATTTGGTTAGCGTCAGGGTCACTACTGGTAGCATGAGGTGATAGCTGGACCCTACAGAGGTTAAATAAGTAGCCCAGCTCCTCCACGATGCCACATCAATACATGTCATTGCCAGAAGGTTTTGCTGTATAATTTTAATTTCCATCAAATGATGTGGCATCCTTTCGTTCCTAACATTCCTGAATCCATATCAGTATGCATTTGGAGGATGACTTTTTTCCCATTGAGATCTGATGTGTTTTCAATGTATTCCTTTTTGAGCAGTTTATTTACTTGCTTAAGTTAAAGGTAAAGCTGTGTGCTTAGTTTGTTTGAATGCCATTCTGAGACTAAACTTGCAAAGGAATACAAGAACTTGACTGATGCAGGCCGCGTGTAGACGTCTGAACCTTTTCCAGGAGAGCTGCAAAAGCAACAAGGACTTTTTACTCAGCTTTACACACTGAGGGATGAAGCAGTCATGACCAGCTTGGCGATTTCCCACAAAATCACAAAAACCAGTAAATCATTCTCTGATGGGGAGTTATCAGAGAGTGTTTGGCGGACTGTGCCCCACTGATATGCCCTGAGAAAAAAATATTTGAGAACTGTGTCCCCTTCCTGGCGAACCGTAACAAGACAGATCAAGGACATTGCAGGAAATCTGGAGCTTGAGCTGAAAAACCAACTCGGACTGGATAAAGTGGTATAAAGAATGTGGGACCTGAGAGCAGGAATTAGAGAGTTCTGTGAGAAGAAAGGCATCCCAGGGCTCTCAGATGTTGAATGGAAGGGAGATCCTGCTGTTGATGCGACTGTCCTTCACATTTCTATGTCAGAAACTGAACCTGACTTTAATACACTTGTTCAAGCCCAAAACCAGATTTTTCCCACTGAATGAACTGAAAACTAAAGATTAAGCAATTAAACCACAAGCCAAATAGCAATAGCATATTTTTTGTAAGTTAAAAGTTTTTAAGTTAAAACATTCATTCGGTTTGTTCATTACTGTTTTTGGGAATGCTGATCAAATAGTGATAAATTGGTGGTGTTACTATGCCCTTTTTCACATTTTCACTGCCCAAATATAACATCTATTCTCACTAGAGGCACTTTATCCTGAGGTAAAATGAATATTGAGCAGAGTGGAGTTCATTTTATTGGTGCTGGGTCCCCGTACTCATGCAGCCCTTTTGGAAAATTTATTGCCCACTCCTGCACTGGAGGAGGTCCAACTCTTCCTATACAATGGCAACCTCAACCTCTGGATGACCCCTTTCAATCAGATGACTCCACCTGGTGAGAGGCAACCGGCCTCCAAACAGTTATGGTCCAACTCTGACTGTCTGCAGTCACTCTCAGACAGTTTGGCAAAGTCTGCGATCTAATTTATAAGCTTAGACTTTTGATTTCCACTGATGCACTGATGAACGCAAACAATCACAATGCATTCTTTTGGAAACATTGATATCAAAATGTGTTATTAGCTGCAGGTTGTGTTCTCACTACTGCTCCAAAAATGACTCTCTAGCATCCTCTGGCCACTAGTGAAAAATGTGCATTCTCTAAGCAGTTGGAAAGTGGTTGCTAGCTTATACCAAGGCAAATTGGTACCACAGTGGTATATGGTGCTTCATAGAAAAACTCCTTGTGATTACTGGTCACTAGAAGACTGGTGCGGTTACCCATAGTTTTAATGGAAGACTTTTGTGTAAATGCTTGTGAACTACTCGCTAAGCATGTGTGAAACAATGAAGAAGGTCATTTATGCTGTTTGAAACATGTAGGATTCAGCAGTAACGCACAACTTTTACTTTGAAGGCAGAGAGTGTCCATTTCCAACACTAAGTTTCACTACTGCTTGGTGGTTAGTTAGCGAGTGTTTGCAGAAATGTTGGCATCTTTGATGCAAACTACAGGCAACCCCATCAATCTTCCAGTGACCAAAGCAATCACAAATTGGTTTTTGGTGCAGCGATCTGTTTTCAACCGATTTCACTCAGCAACAACCAAAAACTTCCGGCAGCCTCTCATCAGCTGGTTAGGGAATACTCATTTTTCCCTAGTCCTGCTTCAGTCTGTCAGCACAGACTGAAAGCCCCCTTAACTGTTAGAACAATAATGACGTGACGTAAGTAATCTAAATTCACCAACAGTATTTACATGAATTATCACTTTCTTTTGAGGATTTTCTGAAACTTCTATCAGAATTTAATTTGCATGGAAACTTCAGTGTATAACTTTTCTTGTTGCCCTGGGTTCTGGCTCTCAGGCAATCTGCAGGCTGCCCTGCCTCATTTTATGGATGCTTACAGCCATATTCTCCCGAGCACCCTGGATTATTTAAAGAGCTTGTCTGGGCTGTGTGAAGCCTGAGAAACAGACTCGACTCAAGTTTTTGTTTTTAAGATAAAAAGAATTCTGACTAAAAGTGATTTATTTTCACTTACTCTTCTCCAAAGACATGAAGTGCAGGGGACATACCTTTTTATAGTCATGACTACACTAAATTACAATAATTTATTAGCTGGGTTTCTGCAGTGATTTACACAGCATTTGTAACTGGATCTGAAACCAAACTCACAGCCTTGCTTGATGTTTTCTTAATGCCTTTCATTTCAGTCCCTATAAAGGATTTCAACAAAGCCCAAAATCAAAGCAACACACAAAAAATCCAAACAAACAGACTCTGAAGCATCTATAAATGTCTGTTTTCTTTTGTTAACACATAAAAATTGCTGCACAGTCTGCAGATGATTTCCACATATGCTGAGGTCTCAGTCAGTGGAAATATGCAAAGAAAGAAAAAGAATCATTTAGAAATATTTGGCTCACTTCCTCACGCCCATAAATATCAGCAAGGGCTGTGAGTCAAAATAAGATCAGCATTTCCATCTGCTGTAATTTATATTTGGTGGCATGGCTGTGCTCTGAGACCTCCTCGACATTCCACATGTGTACATGGAAAGCTAGACATGAGGAGATTAACAGCAAGACTCCAGCACAGGGACAGATCAGCCATCAGGGACAACAGATATGGCACTGAGTGAGAAACGGCATGATAAGGAGGAGCTTCATTCACATCACACACACATTACAGTTACAGTTACAGACTACACTCCTGAGTCACACGTTTTTCAATTATTTGCATAACAGAAACATTTCATTGCTTTAAACAATTGATTTTCACTTTTTACTCTGTTAGAACTTCAGTTTCTCTCAAGAGAAAACCCAAGAGTAGCCCACAGACCGGTTGCTTGTCTCAGTAGATGGTGGAAAACAGCTGCAGCATGTGGACAACACTCTGTAGGGTCTTTGTAGGACCAACACACAACTATGATTTTTTTCTGACGAAAACAAGATGATAACTGCGAAAATATTCTGAAGAGATGAGGCCCAATCAGAACTTATTAACTTGTGTAGAAAGGCGAGACGAGTACCAAGCAGAAGTAATCTCCTGTGTAGTAAGAGTGATCCGCCACTGGAAATCTAACTTCCACGCTCCCTGTTTTTCATGAAAACACGACAAAATGCTGGCGTTTCGGAGGAAGAGAACAGCACACATATGGACACATTTTGCATTTGATGTCAACAAAAATGAGATGCTTTGTAAATAGTGTGACCAAAACTAAAAAATGTGGATGCCTAAATTATGATGTTTTAGTCAAAAGACTATGACTATAAATGAAAGTCTGCTGTCAAAAGTAAGACTGCCATGGGTTGTACTCAAAGAGTCGACTTTGGGCAGGCTGAAGCAGCTTTAAGAGCACATCTTATTTGGGATTTGCCAACTGGATGAGTAAAAGAGCAACCTCAGGAAATGACTCTGTCATCGATTAGTCGAAATCAAACTCAAAACAGAGTGTAACTTCAAAAGGAGACTGTTTATTTATTGTTATGTCTCACTGGTGGAGTCTGAAACCCCCATATTTCACCTTTTGCATTTTAACGGCACTTTCAGATGGAGAAGAAGCTAAAATTCACACAGCGCCGGAGATATTTTCCCTCTTATTCAATTACAATACGCCTACGAAATAATAATTCTTCATATGACTGCATATGACTGGGAAGATCTGGTCCCCCTCAAGCAAGTTATGTGAAACACTTGATGCCGAGTGGAGAAATGAGCCAAAAATCAGTTAATTTATGCAGAAATATGCAGGCCTGTGGCAGACACCACAGGCCTTTACGGAAGCAGACGAAGAGCAGCTCTGCATTGTTGCTGGTTGTGTTTGGTTAAATTAAGACCACATTTCCCATCAGCCCTGTCTTTCCTCCAATAATTTTGCCTCCAACTAAAAAGTCTGATTGCAAAATTCCTGCTGCCAGCTGAGCTGTGTGGATGAAGATGTTTTCCGTTGAGGCAGGCAGGATGTGTGCTTGGGATTCAGGCTGTCTGCCTTTTTGCTGCCGGCTGTCTCACTGGATCTCAGCCTGCTGCAGACCTGAGCAGCATTTTAACAGCCACCAGGCAGCTTGCAGTACCCGCACAGTCCCACTTCTAACCCATGCAGAGCTGAGAGCAGAGCTGGAGAGTAATGACGTACATCCAAACAGGTGACTTGTCATTTGTCACTGCAGAGAGTTGTATATTTAAAGAAATACTTAACTTCCGGCTGATTTGTGCCTTCCTCCTCACCCACTGTGTGCACAAGATGGACAAAGCCACAGGCACCTCACCCATGAGTCTTTCTGCCATCACCCTCTTTTTGTCTTAACCTAGGAATCAAAAGGGCAGAGCAGAGTTGAATGACAAGTCGAGGGACACTCTGTGCAGTGGCAGTCCATTGATTATAAGATAGGCCTGCCCTTAAAAATATTCTACATTATCCTGCTTTTTTACTCTAATTGGGATCATGTTTTACAAATGAGTGTCATGCTTTACTCAAAAAGACTTGAGACTATTGATTGAGACCATAAACCAATAGCTAAAGTGTTTCCTGAAGTCACAGACCAAGGATACAAAAGATTGATTTTCTGGTAGATTTCAATACAAATCACATTTGTTTTTACAAACCATGGAGCCGCCCTCTGCTGGCCATTAAAAAAATGACATTTCAGGCTCTTCTGCTTTAGTATTAAAGCAATTTTGCAGTGGAGAGACAATGCAGAGTACACAAGAGGCTAATAGAAAAATCTAAAAACAATCCAAATATTTAATCAAAGTTGGGCCAGTGGAAACAAACACAGACAGCTTCAAATCCGCTTCAAAGCTACAAATTCTAACACATTTTCAACCCAGCAGCACAGAAGAGCTGTGCAGTCACAAAAGTATAAAGATTAGTGTCACCAAGTCAGTATCTGACCAAATATGAACTATGGTCACAGTATCCCCTTTTGTCACTGAGTCATGGAAGAATTTCTGCAGAATGTCCAGAAAAGTCTTTTTGCTGAACATTTGGATGTCACGGTAAAAGCAACCTTTCACTTTTTTTGGATATAAATGTCATCACCTCATCATTTTATCTGATATTATAGAAGAGAGACATGGTACTTGGATTATCGGGGAGGAAAAAAGCTTTTTAAAACATCATGTTTGGAGGGGTCAAAGTCGGCTAATTCTTTCTAAGGAGGTTGTTTTATCAGATATGACTTGTTATTCCATGCATGCAGATTTGTGCAGAGGAGGCATGGTGGGTATATCGGACAAAGGATGTTGAAGACGGAAGAGCACCTGGGCAGGAAGAGAAGAGGGAGACCACAGAGAAGATTCATGCAGAGGTTGGTGTAAAAGAAGAGGATGCTGGTGACTGGGTGAGACGGAGGCAGATGATCTGCTGTGGCAAGGGAGCACCTGAAAGAGGAAGATTCCAGACAAGCAGTTTTCATGTCCTGGTGACTATTGAGATGAAAATTAACTTATTCTTCAAAATAAGAACTTCCAAGACACATGATCACTGGAAAACCACGCAGGGCCATTTCTAAGTGACCCCGTATTTACTCTTTTTTCTGATTTCCTCACCTGCCTGTACTTTTCTTTACTTTGTCTCCACTCTCTTCAACCACTCTATTTTTCCACCTGGTTTTCTTCTCAGTTTTATCCACCTTGTCCTCCCAAAGTTCCTCTCCCCCCTCCTTCTCCTCTCTTTGTTTCTGTCTATCGTTGCCGTATGTTTCCTCAAATCTCTCCCCATTCTCTCGCTGTCATCTCCTTCCTTTCCCACGTCTTTTTTTTCTTCGCTCCTCGCCCTTGCCAGCTTTTTCCCCCCAATTCTAATCTCTTTTTTTTGTTCCATCTCATCCGTCCTCTCTTTCGTCTCCCTCCTCCTGTTTCCCGCATTTTGAAACATCAGCGCTCACAGCGGGCTGTCAAACCACCCGCAGATCCTACCCACAATTCACCTCTTCTCATAATGAGGACGCTGGGCGCTCACGGTGCCGAGTTCAAACGCTGAAAGCAGCAATTAGAAGAAGTTTATGAGTCAGTTTTGGTGAGGAGGTGAAAGTGGGAGTTTGGTGCTTGATGCTGGAGACAGCTGAGTGTTTTCCTCTGATGTAAAAACCTTTTCGAGTCTTTTTCATGATAATTCTGATCTTGTGTTTCTGTTTCAGCGTTTGGTCGCCACAGAGCCTCCTAAGAGTCACAGTGGGGAATTTTGCACTGGACTATTTTTATGTTCCTCCACAATTGCTGTTCCCTTTCCCCTAATAAGTCCTGTAACCAAACAGTGACATCGTTTGTTTGTTCCTGCCCTCTGAAACAACTGGTGCGAGCCAGAAACACAAATTTTGACCAGCACGCTGGAGTTTGAGCCCCATCGTGGATTTTTAAGTTTCACTTCCACTCACTGTTTGGTCTGAAGGCCACCAGATGGCAATAGTTGAGGTTTTAAAAAGGCTTCTGGTCCTGTAGAAGTTTATGGGAAAACAGCTTTCTGATATGACCTCTGTAGACATTTACCTGTTTATGGGCTCAGTCCCTCATTCTGGATCCTATTATATATAAAAGTCATGTATTCAAAATTAAATCTGTTTAGTAACACTTGGTTATGCTGTGGTTCGAGATGGAGGTTATCCTTCGTATCTTCTTCAGCTAATGAGAATCTCATGACATCGTCACATCCATTTTTTGGAAACCAATATGATGATGATGCTGAAAACACTCACCCTGAGGCTTCAAAGCTATTTCCATCTTCTCATCCTCAAGTGGCCACCAGAGGAACTGGCACCTTGATTTTTGGTGTACATAAAGGTCTTATACCATCATATACATCTACATATACTTTACTGTGCATAAAGGTCTATAGCAGGCGCCGGAAACTCGAGGCCATAAGGGCTGGTGTCCTGGAGGTTTTAGATATCACCATGGGTCAAATGATTAGTTCATTACCAGACCTCACGAGAACTTCAAGACATGTTGAGGAGGTAATTTAGCCATTTAAATCAGCTGTGTTGGATCTAAAGCCTGCAGGACACGATCTTTGTGGCCTGGAGTTCCTCCACCCCTGTTCCATAGAAACACTGATAAGTAAATAAATAATATGACCGTAATGACACTGCTTTGCAGTTGGGCAGTTAAATTCTACTTTTTAAAAGGTGCCATGTTTAAAAAAAACATGTATAATTATATATATATATATTACTGCTGTACAACTAAAATAATTAAGTAATGCATAAATATAGAGTTTAAAATGTTTAATATAGTGACACTATCAAAAGAGGAAAAGGAAAATTTATTACAAATATTAAAGTAACTATAATTTTACTTAGGTGAATTTATTTCACCTGGTCACTACAGATCACAGACAAACACTTTATTTTAGCCATGAAGGTCGGGGAGCATTGTTTTTAATTTGACTTTACTCGTGTCAGAGTAAAACGTCATTGTCAGCAAGCTAATTGTTGGCGTTGCTTTAACTTTGCTGTTGCTCACGCCTGACTCGGAAAGTCCACAGAGATTTACGTTTGCCAAACACCAAACTCTTGTCACTGTTTGAATGTTGACAACAGCTGCCCACACACTGTGCACACACAGCCTGGTGGAGCACGTCTTTACTGCGCGGTAAGTAATGCAGAGGTAGATTCATCTATCATGTTAAGAATTCACAGGTGACATTAAAAAGCAACACAGATTATCATATGCCAGCCCACAGCTGGAAGCATCTGTTCACACATAAAGAATACTATAGACAAGACTGTTTCCAGCTATCCTGCCTCAGATAATGAATGTGTATACACACACACACACACACACACACACACACACACACACACACACACACACACACACACACACACACACACACA
>NW_024582487.1:697271-718274 GCF_018398535.1 Haplochromis burtoni | reverse complement strand
CACACACACACACACACACACAGATGAACACTGATGCAGCCTGACAGACAAACAGATGCAGACTCACTCTCTCTCCTCTAGAGCTCCATCTGTGTAATGACATCTCACGCTTGGTTAGGACTCTGCTGCATAATTGGAGCCTTGGCAGCTGATGGATGGCACTGCAGCACCTCCACCCTGACGACCTTGGCCTCACCTCAGCCGTGCTGAGGCCTGCATGGGCCTGAAAACGACCCTTACTTTCCTCCTTTATACAGACCAAAAACAAGCAGCCACCTCCAGCAGCGTCTCACGGCAGACGTTTAGACCTGCTGCAGTAAGAAAGGCACGAGTATTAACAATGACTGCTCAGTTCATATACTGTGCTGAGAAATCCAGTACAAACATGTATCTCCCCCATGCAGAGCTAACTTAAACATGAATATATGCTTTTAAGAAGATGAAGAGCCACAGCCGTGAACAGAGAAGGCTGTTCACACCAGTTAAACTGCTTCTGTTGGAGCAAATAAAAGCAGGGTAAAGGATGGATGTAGCTTCCACATTTGAAAAGAGACGCCTCTGCCTTTTTTTCCGTCTGCTTTCAGGTCATATTGTGCATTAACTCAGTTTCATAAATGCTGGTCATTCTCAGATTCAGAGGATGATTATCCATGGTGTGCTCTTTGGTTTCAAAACACCAAAGTGAACATCGCCAAGCTCGAGGCTTCATAGCTTCATACATCGTGACATCACAGTCACTATGTCCATTTATACCAGCTATGATCTGGACGCAGAATTAAGCAGTTTTTAAATAGAGTTAGAGTTTGTTGTGTTGCTATCAGCCAAGCTAAGCCGATGAGGTTGTGTTATTTGGGCTGTAAAACATGCCACCACCAGGGGGAGCAGTCGGCGTTCACATTACACAGGTGTCGTTAGCTTGAGCAGAGGCTAACAGTTTTTTTCATGCTAATGATTTTTGGTTTGTTGTTTCTGTCAAATAAATGCACTCATTACAGAAAAATAGATACATTTAATGTGTCACTGCACAAAATTCAGCACTTATGTTACAGTTACAATAATGCTGTTACAGCAGGTCTTTAGTTATCTGTTGGAAGGGCAGCAGAACGTTTCCTTTTTTCTTCCCTTGCACAGGTGGAGGAAAATGGTAAAAGAGAATCACCGAGGTGAACACTTTGAAGTCTCTTGTGGCTGGTTTTGATCTTTGCTTTGTGTTGTCAGTGTATTGTTCGTGCTTAAAAACTAAAAGAGAGATTGTTTCTGTCCTCGGGGATTTGTGTTTGGTTTTTATAGTTGACTGGCAATTATGTGACAATGCATTTCAGGTCATTTTACAGAGTAACACAGACGTCATACAACGGATTGCGTAACAAATTACTTTTTCTAGCAAGTGATTAAGTAACGTATTGTAAAAAAGGACTTTTCTTGATTAAGGATTCAAACTATTTATTTGTGCTCACATCTAAATCAGCTTCCTGCAGTAAATGCTTTAGCTTTTTTTTTTTTTTTTTTAAGAAAACTGGATAACAAGGGGTCATACTAAAGCCAAAATCAGCAAGATTATAAGCTTAGCTAAATTTTCATCACGTACAACAAAAGGTGAAAGTAAAGAGTGCAAAGAAAAAGATGTTTGAGGGTGTAATGGGACTGAACTAACCGACCACTAGCTTAAATTAGCTCTTAGAGGTGTTCAGCATGTGATCCTATGTTGCTGAATGAAACCATCACCAGCATCATTGAGCAAAGAGCCACAGAAACAGTCAAATATTGTAATTTTGCCTGGGTATGTGCACAGTTTTTCCCATGGAAATTGGCTGCAAGTTGAATCAATTTAGCATGGTATACATTATATCATGTATACTCAAATTCTACCAAAGCAATTCCACATCAGCGCACACACTAACATGGCTAAGCACACACAATATGCTGAAATGCTCCGGCCCGAAAACAATTCTGAGTATTTGGCTGGTTTAGTCACACAGGCCTGGCAGGCCTGCAAGCGCACAGTGTGCTGAACATACACTGGAGTGTGTTTGGAAATTAGGATTGCATGATGTCCGGTGTATAATGTGCAATTTTTGTATGTCCAAGATAAAAGATGACCAGCGTGAAAGAATAGCGGTGATGTGTTTGGTCGCAGCTCTGAAACAGCAGTCTCGTGCTGCACAGTGATAGAGTTTCAAAGATGGCTCTTGAAATGACCTAATGGCGTCTAAAAGTCTAAAAAGGTGAGAAGATCACAGTTTGATGGTTGCCAAAAGTTAAGTCATGCCACTGTGTGGGGAAACAAAAAGAAAAGAATTAAATCCAAAGATGAAAGTAAACTGTGCAAAACCAAATCTGGAGGATTCCAGCAAAGACGAAAATCCAGTTGAGTCCTTCAGGAGTTATCCTGACTGTGCTCTGGACGACATAGCATAAACATAAACAAGAGAGAAACTGAATCAGTGGGCATTATTATCACTGATTACCTGCCTAAGTTTATTTTGCATATGTTTTTTGAAGGTTTACAGTCTGGAGCCTGAAGTTTGACACTGGACCAGCAGTTCAGCACATTAAATACAAATCAATCATCATTAATTTCATTATTTACACCAGTGAGTTTCCTACTTTGACCTGTTAAAATGTCCAATTGTAAGATCTCATAATCAGAAGAGTTAGGAAAGTTCTGGTAGAGATATTATCATGGCCAGGTCATGGCAACCTAATGATGTTAATGGTGTTGATTGATTGTGAGGCTCTGATAGTGTTCATGTGTGCAGGCAAGAATGATGAGTCTGTTAAGGGACCCTCGAGTGAGTAGGGAACAAGTGCTGTCTTTTGCTGGACCTCAGCCACATGCACACAGCCTGATCATTATTAGAGATTGGAGAAGTTGTAGTACCCTCAGAGATGACTTGTAGTATTCACTGAATCGTTTACAAGCAGTTTTGTTGGTGCATGTAAAAGATATTAAAAAGAGCATTTTGTCCTTATTCACTTCTTGAGGGATTTCTTTATATTAAAGTGGAGTTTCCTTTACAATAGTCCGTCTCTTCATACTGTCTGATTTCTTTATTCAGACTGTGGTTCTCAGCTACATGCATATTATTTCATTTTGAGGGATTTGAAACCTTAAAAAACACACAAATGTACAGCCGATTGATTGAAACCGCTGGCAGGTGAAGCGATTAACACTGACCATCTCATTACAATACATAGTTTTGCTGGTCAGCCTCAGATCCTGGCTTTCATGTGCATGTAAGACCTTCATGGCAACAGCACATCCAGATGGCAGCAGCCTCCCTCAGTGGTGCAATACTTCCTCCAAAACTGCAGAAAAAACTCGGGAACATTGAGAGAAACACGATGATTTATCTGCATTACTGTGGGATCTTTACCACAGCTCCAATATAAAGCATGCAAAGCACCTTGATGCAACTGATTACATTAATTCAAATATAAAACATCCATAAGAAATTAGTATTTTAGGTTTGGTTACTGTGTTCTACACAATTTTGTTTGTGTTCTCTGCAATGTTTTTTCCAAAACTTGTTCTTTTCTTTTTGTTCTGCTTTTTTAAAACCTCGAGGTCATCATAATGCGCTCATTATTTCTTTTATCTACGCAAAATAACCCATTCATCCATCTTCTTAACAAATTTTTCCGGTCAGGGTACCAGTCTGACACACACACACACAGATGTTCACATTCGCACCTGCTGAACAGGCAAAAGAGAGTCAACCACCACTCACCTGTGCCACAGATCAATACAAAATAAAGATTTCCTTTAATTTCTATAATTGTGTTGCATTAGAAAAATGCAGAAGAGGACACTTACAGGTAAATTAGAGTCTGATATTTACTGTAACTTTACTCTCTATATTTTTTCCTGGAATAACACAGACTGTAATACACTCACCAAACAAATAATCACTTATGACAAATTTACCTCTGTGGATCTGAAAAACCACAGATACCCTTCTGGAAACTTCCCGTCGTTTGCAGGCAAATCCCATGAATAGTCAATAAGTTCAATGTATTTCCATAATGAGTTTTACTTTCATGGCAGAATCTGGGTTCTTCTTCTTTTCTTTTTTTTTTAATCAGAGTGGGCGTCATAATTTTGAAATGCTTGAAATCTCATTTTGGAGTGAAACTTTACAAACGCCGAGATGGCTGCAGGGGCGCTGAGCCTGCCAAACTTTCCACGAGGGCACAGATTGATTCATACGTTTCTGTCCACGATGCAAATCAGCAGGGAGACGAGATAATGAAGCCCCGGATGACAGGAACCTGCCAAACTGCAAATAGCTGATCCACTGATTGGTGGGTATGAAGGAAAAATTGATCAGACAGAGAGTCCGACTGAGGCCGTCGGTGCGTTCAGTGACCTGGCTGACCAACAGATTCATCCATCCGAGCGTTAAAAGCAGAGAAATGCAGTCTTTGTATCCTTTGTTGCCAGGAAATACCATAACATGGTCATATGGCCACAACGACTAAAGGGTCAGACTACATATATTTACATACTATGCTTCAAATTTGTGAGCCCAGAGTTGGAATTAAGCTGATGTCAGCATGACTGATTGACATCAGCACAACGGAACAAATTGAGATTTTATTTTTAAAGATAAATGTGTTAGCTTCTTAATGAGCTGAGAGCTGGCGGGGTTTTGACCTCGAGTATTTTCTGATTTCATTGATTAGCACAAATTTACCCAGAGAGGAAAATCTGAGCAGCTGCCTCTTTGCTTGATTTGTTAAAGCGAAAAAATAAATAAAAAAATCAGATCCCGATGGGAGCAAATTATTTAACAAATCAGAGAGAGATTTTGGCCAATGCCTTCCTCTTAGGAAACCAGAAGAGTCAATAAAAAGCACAAAAATCTTTAAGAAACGTTGACCACAAGATTTGAATTATAGGGATCAGGACGTACGGTGGGTCTGATCCCTCAGTGAAGTAGTGAAAACCTCCCTTTTAAGGGGAAAATATATATTGTATGTATATGTGGTATGTGGGGGTGGTATGTTATCACTGACGGTAACAAAAACAGACACACGGAGCTCAGTTAACCTCGAGAACTATTCCCCAGTCACCTCAAAATTACCCTGGATTGGATTTTCTTCCTGTGGAGGGAGCTGGACACAGGCAACTGTCATGGAAACAGATGCCACTTCACATCTCACCATCTTTGATTGTGACTCCTTCTGTGCCCTGATCGCCGATGACACCGTGCTGAGCTACACTTCTGCCTCATGTCTGATGAAAAAGGAAGCACCAGTGACTGGAGAGATGGGGAAGAAAACATTTCAGAGCAGGAGCCTGGCTCATGAGCTCAGCCGTGATCAGACCCGGAACCAGTGATATGACCCCAGATATTTCTGACAATACCTCAGAGGATGACAGCAGCTACACCTGACATGAGCTCAGACTTACCACGGCTTCACTAACTCAGATATGAGGCCCACGGCATGCTGTCATCCTGCAGTTTGCTTACTGTTTGGACCTATGAACCAACTGCTCTTGGATGTTCCTGGGTCCATCCCTAATTTTTCATAGAAGAGCTGCCCAGACACTCAGTGATTTTCAAAACACTTCCAAAAACGTATTTAGTCTTGATGGCATTCGTTTCTAGATTAGCAGAATATAATAGAAAATTATCATTTAAATGTATGTTCTATTGTGTGTTTTACTGCATTTCTATTGTTGATTTAGGGATTTTATAGCATGAGTAAAATTTGGTCAGCTGAGGTTATTTTAAATGTGCTATAGAAATAAACTTTGACTTGACTCAGTCTTTAAGTGCTCAGGCTGACGCACCAAGATCGACTTACCTTCCAGAACACAAACCCTGCATGCTGAAAATGACGAGTTGGGACTGCCAGCCCCGTCTCACTAATGTCATAAACCAGTTTGTAAATGAGCCACAGCATAATGTGCATATCTCCCATTCACTGTCTGTGTATCCAGGCATGCGTCCGATTCTAGAAAAGAGCGGGCGGTACGGCAGCTCATGCATTCTGGGATATTTGGCTGCACCAAGTCCACTGATGCATGCTCAATAAAACAGGAGGAGCGAGAACACATCTGGGAATTTTGAGCATACTTTAAATTGGAACAGTACTTGGTCTGTGGCTGATGATGTATCATAAGTCCACGAGATCGCAAGTACACACAAGTACGCATATTGAGACATGGCCAGTTGTTTGCACAGTGGTAGCAGAGGGAGAGCACTTACTGCAACACGCCCATTAAGTATCCAATGCTAAGCAGCAGCACAGATGCTCACATATGAAAATACCCCAGTGTTTATGGACTCAAACATTTAGACATGACTTTAGTGACTTAAGAATAAACTTTGCAATTATTGGTCCTGCACTAATGTCCATTTTTCGTAGCTCTGCAGCTACATGAAGGGAAGGATTATGGGAATTCAGTGAGCACAGAGCCCAAAAAGCCAACAGCATGTAGCTCTGCATTGGTAGACTGCTGACTGGTTAAAAGGTTTACTTGAACAGGGAAGAAGAACCACATCGGAGCTCTCCACGAAGAGGAAAAGGTGCTACATAAAAGATCAAAAAACCTTGCATGAGGAGCACAGACAGCTGCTGCAGTAGAGTTTCACTTGTTTCCAACACTGTGTTTCATTTCAGTGGAAAGAAGTCAGCTGCGCCCCGCTTGTGGCCGAAGGACCAGAGGCAGGACCAAGATGGACACGAGCAGCCCACATTGCCAGTTATTATAAATATTCTCAACACTGCCCCTGCTGACAGAGTAGAGCTATAACATTTAGATGTGTGTGTGCAAAGCTCTGAGTAGCACCATGTGAGACACTTTAGCTCTAACCTCTAAGCAACTTTGGTGCAGCCTCGTCAACCTGCACACGACTGAAAGCAGGACCTTAACTCCGAAGCCTCAAACTTCGTGAGACTTTACTTGGAATGGAGCGACTTGGCTAACGCAGCGGCGTAGACCGGGTTGATTTCCTGTCAAGCGGCTGAACGCCTGCGTGAAGTTTTCTTTTCTCCCCGTCAGCACTGCGAGCACTTCAGCGAACATCCCCCGCTCAGTGTCAGACGGTCTGCGGTGTCAGAGAGTTCTGCAACCCCGGCAGAACATTGTGGTTTATTTTAGAGGAGATGATCTAAAAACTGACAAAACCTCCAGCTAAAGTGTGAGCAGGATGTTTCTAATGTCTGGTTAGTTAAGTTTCTTTGCAGTGTGTTTGGTCTTCCTCCCCTCCAGCAGGGCAGCGGCGGAACGATGCCAGAGCTCATTCTGCTAAGGAGGCATGTATGTGTTGAGGAGGAGTGCTAACGAGTCTCAGCCAACGAGGAGGTGAAGCTGCTGCGGGGTGACCTTTGACCCTCAGAGGCACTCTCTTTCAGACTGGGCTGCCTCTGGCAGGGTTGCGGTGCCCCACGCTTGCCGGAAGGCAGCGGTCGAGGTCAGAGCGAGAAACCCAGAGCCTCCGTCCTTTTTCCAACATCGACACCGACCAATCGAAAGGCTGTAGGAGAATGGAGGAGGAGGAGGAGGAGGAAGGACAAATGAGTCTAATTCCTCTTTCTCCGTGTTGGAGAAACAAAGCTTTTCTCAGTGTGTGCAGAAGTTTTGGGCTTACAAGATGTTTCCATTTATTATCCAATAATATCAGGGAGGCGTCTGATTGGCTCTGAATTCCTTCTGAAGCAGCTGCAGATGAGGAACTGCAGTAACTTCAGCCACGAGAAGAACAAGTCCTGCAGCAGAAGGTTTAGGCCTCATGGAGAAGAAGACATTCAGATGGGTTTTCCAAAATGTTCAAAACAACAATTCTGCCAACTGCAACCAAGTGTCATTTTGAACCCTGTGAGGTCACAAACCCAAGCCCATGTCTTAAAGAAAATGAAACAGGACTCATTTGGAAAGAATTTCATTATTTTTTTGAGGTGTGTCAGTTAAAATGTCATTTTTTTGCCCACTGATTCCTAATATTTGGAAGCACAATTTAAATAAATAATAAATTTCATGTTCTGATTGCAAAGGGTTATCACGAGAACATCCCACATGCTGGACCGCGTTCCAGCTCCAATGCTGTCACCTCCTCAAGACAATGTTTGTCATTCCACCAGGAATATTTTAAGCATCTGATTCACTGAGCTTCACTTAAAATATAGCCGTGTCTATTTTTCAGGCTTGTCGGGCTGCACAGACCAGATGAGGAGGTCAGGAAGCCTGACACAGGACTTACACAGAGAAGCTATTTTTTTCAAAATAAAAGACTGGGTGCATGGCTAAATCCTTCGATTCGGAGGTGCTTCTTTTGTGATTCAAACTTCTGCGGAGCTCTGGGTTTACTTGCAGGGTTAGCGGCCATCATCGATGTCAAGAGTTTAAAGGGCGCTTACGCTAAATATCGAAAGGACTAGATCAATTTAAGGGACACAAGTGAACAACTTTTCACTGTGGTAACAACATAGTAGTTTTAGTTTAATCTCATTCTTGTGAGCATGTATGAAGAGTTAACCTATCAGCAGCGATGCATACAACAACGCAGCATATTAAAGAGACTGCACGCTGGAATGGAAATACTGGAAACTGAAATTTCAGCAGGTGCAGCCTCAGATTAGCACTTTATAATTGGTTAATATGACCATATGTAACTCCTGCCAGGTTAAGTAATAAAAATATAAAAAGACCTATGTACTAAATTCACAGTCAAACATTTGTAATTGACTGGATAATATGCAGCTTGACTTCCTGTCTTCGTCGCTCTGATTTCCTGCTTATGACACATAAATCAGTCTCAGTGCGTCTCAATTGTTAAAAAGCATCTGGAGGACGGAGGAGATATAATCAAGGAGGCACAAGTGTATCCTCAGAGGGGGAGGTCACCTTTAAGTATATAAATATGCCACAGCACGGCTGGAAAATACAGGAGGACTCTTTAAGCAGCACACGTTTAGTTAAATCACTGTTTTATTTTGGGAATATAAAATATCCTATAGGCACATGTAACATTACCTCCAAGCACTACCTGGACTTTTATAATATAAACACTTGGAATTGACCACATCTTGGAGAAAAAGGCATCTTAATCAAAAGGAAACTACTGAATACCCCAACTTACAGTAAATGAGGACTAAGATTTTATTACTTTGTTATAACATTTATGTTATCTGTGTTTTGTTTTTCTCATCTGATTTGGATTGAATCTGATTCATTTTGGTTAATTCTAGGATATTGAAGACTCCTCCTATTGGTGGAGTGTTCCTGGTGGAATTTTCCGCTCTCACCTAAATGGAAGTTTCCTACTGGTAGAGCACCAACTGGAAAATAGTCGGTGTGTTCATGGAGTCCGTTTTCTTCCAGGTGGGTGTGTGTGTGTGTGTGTGTGTGTGTGTGTGTGTGTGTGTCTAAACGAGTCAGAGTTTTAGGTTGAGTATAATGATGCCATGAGCTTAAGGAAATATAATTTCACATAAAAAGAGAGTGCCTTGGAGATTTTTGATTATTTAGCTTATATTTGTCCCTTCCAAAAAGCTGTTGCTCCATCTGAGACATAAAGATTTAGTTGGGCTACTTAGCTGGTTTAAAATGAGGCTCTGAAAGAAGGATGCCTCATTAAGTTAAATGCCTGTTGCTTTACTCCTCTGCGGTGGACCACAGGAAGGCTAAGATGTGAGGAGATTAACTGAGAATGTACATTTTAAGCAATAAAGGGAGACAGTACTGCCCTTCCTCCTTGTCAGCTGTTAGTTCTACAGATGTCTTCCTTTCATTATTTATGCTCCTATTTAGGATTCCTGTTTCTTTTACAATAACGGCTCAATTGTTTTGAAAGGTGATGTCTGTCTCTGCAGTGTCCAAGTCTTTAAAGATAAATACTGTTTTAAACATGTTTTTAAATCAGGTTCCTGTGTTTTTGTGCTTGTGAGCTTTATAAGTGGCCTTTAATGTTGTTTATTATGCTTCTATCAATGATGTTCTTTTGTCTTCTTCATCTTTGCTTTTCTTTTACCCTTTATAAATGCCACCAACCTGCATATTAAACTGAGCCTGCATGACTAAGTGTTCAATTTAATTAACATGTCCTTTTTTAAATAAAATAAACTTGTTAATGCACAGTGTCCCTTTCAGTCTCTGGGAGGTTTCGTGTTTGCCCTCAGCAGTATGTCCGAGTTTCCTCTGAGGGGAATTTACCTGCTGCTAATGTAGTGAAGGTGTTTTTCGCAATAAAACTTTATTTTAGAAAACTAAAATAAATGTACATCTTGAGTCCAGGAAACAAGGATTACTCTGATAAGCTGCCCATAAGGAGAGTTAATACTGTATAATGTGATAATGATTACTGGTTTGTCAGACTGGGAGTAGACATCTCCCAGTTTAATTTTGTGACAGAGCAACAGGATTTTCAGGATTCAGACGGTGATCTCAAACGCCTTCGTTCTCATTTCAGTTTCACTGTAATAAACTTTACTTACATGTGATTTGAAAACAATATTCCCCAAGCACTGGCGTGTTTGGGACGACGTTCATCAAAATGTGTCAATCAGCTCGCGAGGAGATCCTTAAATAAACCCCAAATCCTCAGGAGCCCTTTGTCTGTGTTCGAATGATAACCTGGAGCGCCTCCTGCTGGAGGGCTGCGGGGATTACAACGAGACAGAATAAACTAAAAACATCGTCCAAGTTTCTCATCAACATGTCTCCATCTCCTTGACCTTTTTGAGCTCACCTGATTTCCTCAACTTCTTAGACTCAAGAACTGTCTTCTCACTTCTTGCTACTTCACAGGAAACAACAGGTAAAACTTAAAATCTTTATTCGGACCCAAAACAAATCAAAATTTACATTCAACACAAAAAAAAGAAAAAGGATGAGCGTGCAGACTCTCTGCAACCTTCAAGCTTCGGTACAGTCACAACTGACACGGACAAGAAACACAAACCTCTCAAAGGTTTGTTTCAAAGCTAAAGAACCAGAAAAAGAGCATTAAACAGTCCTGCAGCAGATTTCTTTAAAGGTGCTCGTCTTTTTCTTTGTGCTCGTGTTGAAGAGGCTTCGCCGCTCCTTCTCTCGACAGCCTGTCGGCCTCCTCGTTGCCTCTGTAGCCGGCGTGACCTGGTATGTGCATCTGGAGGAGGACCAGAAAGGCACACAAGTAAGTATAAAAACATGAAAATAACAACTAATAATCAATCACTTGGACGCTTACTGAGCATTAAACAAATGATTGGATATGGCTGTACTATGCAGCACTAAGACTGTTTAGTACTGCGGCCTGTAATGCAATCACAGTAAATGATCACTTCAAATTATTGCTGCTAAATCATGGGGTGCTCATCACAGGTTGCATTTAAATCATTAAGACCTGCAAATGACCAGAAGATTTATCATTACATCCTGATACGTACGACCTTCAAACAGGCGGTTTTTACCATTACCGGTTCATCCATCAGATAAGACATTAACAATACTGCTGATGCTTTTCTCTGAGTGTTACTTTTAAATTGAACCTGTCACACCGTTTCCAGATCACACTACTTTCTGCACATCAAAACAATCCACCAGAAGTGAAGAGAACAATGTAATAATGAGCTCATCATTTTAAGTTAAATTTTCCAAGCAGAAAATGCTGAATTTCTCTGGCTTCACCTTCAAAAAATATTCACCTTTTTTGGGCTTAATTTGGACTGAGGGGGTTTAATTCTTCCCTCACGATAATCTGAACCCTTTCGTAATATCTGTCTGGCATTCACGATTTATTTATGGACCCTTATTTTAACGTATATTTTACATTTTTCAGCATTCGAATAATTGAATCAGAAATTAAGTGACAATCAACCTTGTGCCAGCCTGACTTCGTACAACTAAAATAAAAACACAGATGATCCCGCAGCAAGAGGAATAAAATTACTTTTTTTTTTTTTAACCAAAGAACAGAAAGGTGACGCAGTGGAGGAACCTTTTACACATTTGTGAGACTAGTCTGAATAAAATGTTGTTGTTTATTCAACATTTATGCAAATTAGCACATTTAATTAGTACTAATGAAAGAAACATTAGCATATTTTAGTATCAAATGTGTACTTGTCGAACACTTAGTCTTATTAACAAACCAGGGAGTTTCTATCATTTAAAATTTTTATTATTCAGAGCTGATTAAAAGAATAAAAATGTACGATATTTTCTGAATTATGAATCTAACGTGCAAACAAAATGAAACAGGAACGCTGAACCTGTCTTCAGGTCAGATTTTTCTTTTTTGAAGACGTTTGAAATAGGAAAATTATTTGGATATGTAACACTTCATCTGCTTATCAAAAGCATAAGATTTCAGAAAACAAAAAACAAACCATAATCATCTTAATCCAAGTAATCCACTGAAACTGTCCCTTTGATATATACAGTTTTAGCCTCTGAGGAAAGTTGTTCGGCTGCTTGCTCTGTCTGACTGTACTGAGCCCTGCGTGCCCCCATGTGGCCATTTTTCAGGCCATGGACAGATTTATCACCTCCCCAGCAGGGGGCGGTTGACTGCAAAAAGACTCCTGCGGTAAATGTAAAAACATTGTTTACTTCTGACCTGCATGAATCTAAAGACCCCGTCCGCAAAGAAACACTGATACTTACCCAGACCACCTCCACCTGTCCATTCAGCCTGTCCAGTTTCACAAAGTCGTCTTTGTTGGTAATCTGACCTCCAGATTTCAACCTCCAGCCGTTCAGCTTCCAGTTCTTCACCCAGCTGGTCACACCTGCATGAAGGAAAAAGAAAAGAAAAACCTTTACCCATTCAGTGGGAAATTCAAAAGCTGAAATCTGAGTGGTAATGCAACATGACTGCAGCATGACTCGAGTTTGTGACTCACCGTTTATCGTAAACTTGCTGTCGGTGTATAAAACGAGCTTCTTGATGTTATTCTGTTTGGCCTGTTCCAGCGCTCTGCAGGCCGCCTGGTGCAGCGAGAGCAGAGACGACAGTTAGTTATGCTTTAAAGCTTGTAGAGAAAAATCCAAGCATAAAATAACAAACAGGCATTTACAGGCCTGCGTCTTGCTATTCTTTCCAATAAATAGGTACATTTACATATCTGCTCCCTCAGGAAACTTTTCAGTTTTTAGTTTTGTTCCAACTATGACCATCAGGTGGCGCTTCTTTGTATTTGCTGTACATTTAATAAGCCTCTTTACATGCTGGCCCTCAGTAGTTTAAACTGGTTAAAATTGCCTCAGCCTCTCCTCTCTTTAACCCTAGCACACTAACATGCAGTTTTATAACACTATCACTAATGTCAGGTAGATTTTACCCGACACCCAAAAAAAAAACAAACCCAAAAAAACCCCAAAAACATACTTCCCATTAAAATATATTAAAGCACAACAATAAGTGGCAAATTGAAGTGCTCTTCCTTTATTTCTCTCTACACAACATCTCACAAAAGGAAAAAAGTGTGTCATGGTGGTCCCTTTAAAAAGATTCTAAAGCAACAGAATGAAAATCACCCCATGTTACTGTTAAAAATTTAAAAAGTACTGTTTAAGTGCAGCCCTGCAGAGTTAACACTGAGCATTAAACTGGACTTTTAAGACAGAAACTCTCATGCTGAGATGTAAATCTTACTTGTATCTCTGCGCGCTGGTTGGTCTGCCTTCCCTGCAGCCTCTCTGCAACATTTCTATAAAGCCAGAGGCAACAAATGTGAGAAACCGATGCAATTAAGACTTTCACTATGGAGGTTTAGACTGAGCAGATTTTAGGAACTGTTTAAAACATGCTCGTTGTAGCACGTGCACATATTCTCACAGCGGGTTGTTGCATCCCCAGTACACCCCGATGCCCCCCCGTGCGCCGTTCTGTCCGTTTTTTGAGCAGCAGCCATCGGTGTAAACGACCACAGCGTCACCTGTACGGAGAACGCAGAACAGTTCAGACTGGAGTTCAAGTTTTATTGCTTCCATTTTCTACATTTTATATTTAAATATTTCTGTATGTAGTAAATAACATGATTTTGTCCCCATAACATGTTGAATGGAGTTGAGCTCTAATATTAAAGCTTGCACATCTCACCCATGTACGTGAATCCATCCGAGCTCTCTGATGACGAGTTTTGTGATGTCGAGCTTTCTGATGGCTTAACTCGTTTGGCCTGGTGCCCCGCCTCCTCCTCCGATTGACATCTCTTTTTGCCAAGAGGGATGTACTCGAGCGGCTCCGGGCCTCGTTTAGGAAGCAGAGTGACATCAGACTCCACGCTCTGAGTTACTGAAAGCCACAAACACAAGAAGTTCATCAAGAACAGTGTGCAGCAAGTACCTGATTCTCCACTTAAAATCACCTGTGAGCTTTGTGTGAATCCAGACCTGCATGCTGTATTACCACCTCAAACAGACACAGTGGCTGGGTTAACCCTCTACTGCATAGCGTTGCCCTGAGGCAACAAACCACATTTTCATGCCTCACACAAATAAATGTATATAAAAGAAAAACTTGCATGTGCATGAATATGTTAAGAAGCATATTTGATTGTTTGTTCTACTTTTTAATTACAGGACATGGATGTAAAAACCTTTTATGCAAGGAAACCAAGGGGATGTGCACTTTCTGTCCTCAGAAAGTGAGGACAGTGAGCTTTCAGGGAGTGACAGTGAAGTAGAGGAGTGGATCCCTGAATGAGGTTTGAGGGACACTTAGGAGCTCAGGGGTCAGTTGGTAAAGTAACTGTGTCTGTGTGTGTGTGTGTGTGTGTGTGTGTGTGTGTGCGGTGCGTGTGTGTGGTGTGTGTGTGTGTGTGTGTGTGTGTTACATGGGGTTAGGGTCAAATGTCGGATGTATTTTGGTGTTTATTGTTCTGTGAAATGTTTACATTGTTTATTTGTTGTTTATTTATTTGTTCATCCTTGTTGTACTAATAAAACTTATTATAGAATAACTTGTTTTTGACTACCCTTGTCGCACAGTGTTGCCTTGAAGCAACAAACCAATATCTGTTTTTTTGTTTTTTTGTTTTTTTGTTGTTGTTTTTTTTTTGGGGGGGGGGGGGGGGGGGTTTTTTATGATTGATATATTATAAGGGACCCTAAAGCTCCCCCAGAAATATTTTTTTCCCCAAAAAATAAAAAGTCATGCAGTAGAGGGTTTTAACATATTCTTGGATTCCAAACTGACGGCCATTTCCAAACCAAGATGCTCCGAGTTCAGCCTCAATCCCAGCTCCAAGTAATTATAGTTTCTCGTGTGTATTTGAAGAGTATAAAATTAGAAAATATTCACCTTTCTTCACGTCTGGAACTGCAGAAGGCTCGATCCCTCTGACGAATGCCCAGGCATCTCGCTCTGAGGCAAACTTCTTAAAGGAGGCAGAAGGAAATTTGTCCACTTGGCTCTTACACTCGTCCCTAAATGACAAAAAAATAAAAAGTAAAAAATCAGGAGAATAAAAATCTTGAGATGTCTTCATTCTCCCCTCCGGACACTTTAATGATACACCTTTTCAACTGCAACTCAATCCATTCGGGCAGAGACATGGTCAAGATGACCCACTGACGTTCACACTGAGCCACTGGAGTGAGGAAGAAAGAGAATTTAAGTGACACTGAACATGGCAGTGATTGTTGGTGGCAGACACACTGGCCTGAATATTTCAGAAACTAGTGATTTCTGAATTTCCAGCATTCAAAATGGTCTGAAATGAGAGAAAATATCTAGGACAGACTCCAATCCGGCCCAGTGGGCAGCTGTGGAGGATGACTTTAACTGTGTTTTAACTTTTGACTGTTTCCTATCATTTACGGTATATTAAACTAATTAAGTAACAGAAAAACAATAACAAAAATGTTCCCTTCTTGTAACAATAGGTCCAAAGTTTATTTTCTCAAAGATTAAATGTGTAGTTAAACTTCTGTGCACTAACAGAAGGTGGAGTTTCACTGGTCTGGTCCTGGCGTGTTGTTTATTTTATTTGTATTTATTTGTAATATAAACAAATCAAAGACATACTACATTATGTAAGAATAAATCAATTTTAGGCCCTCCTACTCACAAATGAGCCACATTAATGGCGGAAATACATTTAACAGTTTGAAGGCTAACCACCTGAAAAACGGAGAAAACGAAGCCGTTTATGTTATGCTTCCATGCCGAATTAAAGTGTGGGATGTACTGACAGGGAAACATTGATATGATCTTAAACCCGCTGGGTTGTTTTACTGTAGCTCAAGGAGAAAAATAAATCTTCGTGCATCTGAACGGAAGCTGGCATCCACTCACTCTCAGTGAAAGAACATGCACTTTGAATAGCCAATAACATTGATTTTCTTAAAAACAAATGTGCAGGCATTGAGTTGTGTCCGGCCTCACCATGAAGTGTAGACTCCCGTTTTGTGTCCTTTCCTAACTGCGTAGAAAAACTTCCCTTTCGCCATGTCGTCAGCAGCGCTACAAAAGGTCCTGCATGCAACTCTGAAAAGACCAGTCAGCCTAAACATCACTGTCTGCCAACACACAGCACGGGGACAAAGGTGGCTAGCATCGTGATATTAACTCGGATACATTCAAATATCAATAGATTTGAGTAGTGAAGACGTGGTTTGACATAAAATCTTGAAATATGGGACCAAATTAGCAGCCAGGTGTACAGATGTCCGGGAAAGCTAAACCCGAAAAAGCCCAAAAAGTATTCCTTATATATTTAACACCAGTCTAATAAGTCTTGCAGTCATCTTAGTTTCTTCATTGGCCGTATATCCCTATTTGAAAATGTTGCAGTAAGTAAACAAAATCGAACAAAAATCAGTCTAAACGCACAGCAATAATCTGCCTGCAGTTTCCCCGACTGTTTTCTACTACACTCACGCGATAGTTCTTATCACGTCAAGCGTTTCTACAATTCTCGCGATAGAAAAAAAGGTCGCTCCCGATTGGATTAATCCAACTCTCGCGATGTTCCGGCCTCTTCCTTGGCCGTCGTTGACAGAGGTTAGTCGTGCCATTTTACTCTGGACTAGCTTTTCTGTTTTAAAATGTACTTTAAATGTATTTAATGGCAAGGTTTACACACAGTAGGGCAAGTGAATCCTGTGATAGCTTAGATTATGTGATTTGCAGTATCGGATGGCTCATCTTAATGTCTAAATAAGACATAGTAGAGGGGCTCTGCTCAATGAGTTCGGCAAGCGAGTAGCGGCTAGCAATAGGCCGTGCATGTGTTCAGTTAGCCGTCACAAAACCGAAGGAAAAAGAGCTTAAGTTAATTTTCAGGGTCGGATGTTCAGCTCTTTTAATTGTGACTCAAGTAGTTAATATGTATGTGCCGTTTTATGTCCATTGGGCTGTTATATCAATCTCCTGTGCTATTGTGGTGTAGCCCGGTTAGCTCAGAGGTGTTACGCCTGGAGGTTAGCGGTGCTCTGGGCTTTCAATAAAGGGTGGATATTAAATATGTTCGGATGCCGGTGGGTCTAACCTAAATGTTTTTATTTCTCCGTGCAGAGACAAAGGCCATGTTCAGTACCAGCGCCAAAATAGTGAAGCCTAATGGCGAGAAGCCAGACGAGTTTGAGTCTGGGATCTCTCAGGTAAGAAAGTCGGCATCACAGATCCATGTATTATTGAAGCTTCAGTCCAGCTGAATGAGTAACTGTGGGGGCCGTTGGGGAGAAAACTGTAAAGGGCATCATGAATAAATATGGTGTAACTATATGATTTATTGGTCAGCCATTACATAACTGCACTATCTGTTAATATGAGGCCAGTTTTACGTCAGATTACATTTAATAAAAAAGGTACTGATTTTTTGTGTACAGGGGTTCATGTACAGTATCAGAACTCTCTTGTCTCCAAGTGACTATTTAAACAAGAATTGTACTGTTGGAGGAATGTAAGGCTGTGTGTGATTGAGTCTTTAATGTGATTTAATTATGACTGACATTAAAGTCTCAGCTGCTGGTTCTTCTCAATCCTGTAAGGCTGAGTGTTTCATTAGGACAGCCCTGTTTGGTGGTTTTGTCCACTTACTGGTTGGTGGACTGATGGGGTGATGTGGCCTTAAAATTATATCATATTTCTTGAAGTGTCTGGTGAATAAAGTACCAGCAGCACCAGCATTGCAGTGGTGATACATTATAAGTTCAGTAAGCAAAAAAGTAACCCAGGTCATGTTTTCTCTTTCAAAAAAAGAAAAGGCAAGTAAAATAATGCACCTGTGAGTGTAGACATAGTTCTGTTCCACACCGTCGGACAGAAAGCTGTACCCCTGGCTTAACTGATTAGTTTAACAATAACTGAAGTGATGTTTTAACCCTGCTCACCAGGCGGCTGTGGTATTTCTCATCTAGTGTTCCCTAAAGCTTACCTGGTTGCTCTCATGGCGATCAGTCATCTGTCTCAGATTCTAACTCTGCTGTCTTGGACAGCAGCTGGTGATGGAAGTCTTTCCCCTTGCTGTGGAGAGATCCTGTAACTTGGAAGGTGATGTAATCCTGAACCTTCAGCAGCTGAAGCTCACTGAGGCTCAAGAGCATAACCGTCACCAGTAGGAGTCCAAGATGGTGGAGTTGTTAGTCTGTCCTTAGGATGAAGAACCTACTGGTGCAGCAGCTGATTTGTTTATTTTAAAAAGGGATGGTTTTGTTTCTTTTAATGACCACATGGAAAATCTGCCATCAGTGGGATTGGGCTCTCCTTTAGAGAGAAGCAGAAATATGAAGCTAATAGAAAACGTTTGAGCTAGTCAGGATGAGTGATGTGGTTGTGCTTGCTTTACTCATTTGACTGGTCTTTCCACAGGCTCTGCTCGAGCTGGAGATGAACTCTGACCTGAAGGCTCAGCTGAGAGAACTGAACATCACTGCAGCAAAGGTGAGAGTTCACATGAACCTGTGTGCATGAGCTTCGTGTCATTGAATTATTTACATAACTGATACATTTTGTTTTAACAAGCCTGTTGCTGTGTTTGCTGCTTTTCACTGACTCAAAATCAAGCTTTAATTTATCTTTATGCTAAGTTTTAAATCTAATCCGACGTGGACATCCAGAGAGTTGCTCTCCTGGCTCTGTCCTGGTGGCGTATGGGAGCGTAGCTCTGAGCTGAGACGTACAGTCCCGTTCCACAACGTTGGAGAGAAAGCTCTGTCCCCGGCTGCTGGCCGGTGAGGACGAGCGTCCTGCATATTCCTACATCTTCCCAGAGTCCTTTGGGGCCATTACTGGGGAGCTAAACCATGCAGTGCACACTTTTTGATACGTACTGGGGTTATAAGTCGTCGTGTTTTACTGAAATTCTTTCGTACTAACCTAGAGCTCAATGCATGTTCCTCCGAGTTTTAACAGCCACAGATTTAGGAAACATTAAGACAATTTCCTTCAAGGATCCAAAGCTGGGATTTGGGCACCTCGTGGAGAGCTCCTGCCCTGCCCAGGTGGCGTCACATCACACTTCAGAGCCCCTGTGCTCTTAAATGACTGCTGCTTTATTCTTTTCAGGAAATCGAGGTTGGTGGAAACAGGAAAGCCATCATCATCTTCGTTCCTGTCCCTCAGCTGAAGTCCTTCCAGAAGATTCAGGTGCGCCTGGTGAGGGAGCTGGAGAAGAAGTTCAGTGGAAAGCACGTGGTCTTCATTGCACAGGTGAGGATACCATCGCTGTGACTGTCAGTTTGACGACTTACTTGATATCCAGAAATATTACGATTTGCTTTCAAGCTGGATGCCTGGAAAACATTACTTAAAATGCATAACCCTGTTAAGAACAGGCGTGAGCTCAGGTATGTGTCCATGTGTTGCAGTGATTCTTTTATCCGACATGGACATCCAGAGAGTTGCTCTCCTGGCTCTGTCCTGGTGGCGTATGGGAGCGTAGCTCTGAGCTGAGACGTACAGTCCCGTTCCACAATGTCGGACAGAAAGCTCTGTCCCCGGCTGCTGGCCGGTGAGGACGAGCGTCCTGCATATTCCTACATCTTCCCAGAGTCCTTTGGGGCCATTACTGGGGAGCTAAACCATGCAGTGCACATCTTTTCAAATCCGGGTTCAACTTATAGGCTGATAATGAAATAAAACCTCTTTATGTAAGCAAGAATATCAGCCTGAACCTGATTGTTACCTTCATGCTGCTCTGTAGTTGCTTTTGTTTGCCCAATTCCTCGTTGGAGATTAATTGAACAATTTCTGGCTTTCAGAGGAGAATTCTGCCCAAACCCACCAGGAAAAGCCGCACGAAGAATAAGCAGAAGCGTCCCAGGAGGTGAGTGCAGAGAGTTGGCTTTAAAATCTGATCTCACAGATTTCTGCGGCTGACTCGCAAGAGTGGGTCAATGTGTTAAAGTGGATCTGGAGTCTTTAATGTTAGACACTTTCCATCTCTGACATTGATTCAAGTGAAAGAATGGAGGGAAGATGGTGCAGTGATGAGCATTTCCACTTTTTTTTTTTCTTTTTTTGGAGCTCATACAAAAACACTACAATGAACTTTAGCTGGCAACATTTACACTGTGCTTAGTTTACTTTCATTTTTCTGAACTTCAGTGTTCTCTCGGTTTGTAAAGTGTTCGATCTTCTGTCACCTTCTCAGACCCCTTTTATCAGGCCAGCGTCGGGTAGCCTGGTGGTGGTTACATGCGATCTACCACCACCTTGTGGAGGTACTGTTGCAATGCATGCTACCAGATGCATGTGATGAAAATTAATAGTTCTTGTGATATTCATTTTCATCACATGACGTTAATGCATCTGCAGTGCTCTCTTTAAGCTTTAGAAATTGCTTTGTGTATAAATGATTTTTTAAAAAATTATGTTAATACTGTTTTGAAGCATCTTCTTTGAGGTTCTCTGTCCTTCAAAATAAAAGAGATTGTGAGGATAACTGTAAACTTAAATCTACAAATGTGTTTCTAAAAAACGTGAGAAAGGTTTATTAACTGGACAGAATGATGCTATAAACCCGTTTTTAAATCTAATCCGACGTGGACATCCAGAGAGTTGCTCTCCTGGCTCTGTCCTGGTGGCGTATGGGAGCGTAGCTCTGAGCTGAGACGTACAG
>NW_024582487.1:693315-697251 GCF_018398535.1 Haplochromis burtoni | reverse complement strand
GGTGAGGACGAGCGTCCTGCATATTCCTACATCTTCCCAGAGTCCTTTGGGGCCATTACTGGGGAGCTAAACCATGCAGTGCACAGACTGATCATTAATAGAAACCAAAGAAGGTGTGACTGAATGTTTTTATTTTCTGTGAAGAGAGTCCCGGTTTGTGCTGAAAGTTGGATGTTTGAAAGGGCGCTGAAGGTGCTTTGGAAGGAAAACTTTACTGATGTGATTATTGGTCCCCGGTTTATCCGAGCTAAATCTTCCAACAGTTTGGTAAAACACAGTAATCCGAAGTTCAGCTCGGACCAGGCTGACTAAAACTCTCAGTGAGATTTATTTAGAGGAAGTGAAACTCATTAGGGTACTATAGCGGTGCCCGTTGCTTCTGTAAGTCATAGTCTGCCACCCCTCCAGTCTGCTTGAGGTGGCGGCTGTCTAGGCTGGCATCCTGTTGATCGGCCTGTGGTTGTCGTGCAGTGGAGGGAGGCAGGCCTGCAGGGACCCATGGCTGCCCTTGGGAGACAAGCTTTGTAATCAACACCAAGCCTCAGGTGTTGACCTTCAGGGCCTCACTCCCAAGATTATTGCTGTAACATAAAACTGTTATCGAGAAAAATGTTTTACTTTAATGAAATAAAATAAAAACCAGACTTTAGGAGGAAGAAATGTCTTGTGTTAGTATTGCTCGAAGTTATTAACACGAGCAGGATGTCGGCATGATTAAGTGTTTCTGCCCACGATAAATACCCCACCAGGGTAGAGAAGTAATAAAAGCTCAAGTAGAAGCTAAAGTTTTCAACCAATAAGAACCAAACTGAACTGAAGCACAGAAACTCGCTGTGGACACACACTGAAACTAAACTGAGTTGGAAATGAAGCATTAATGACCTTTTTTCTTTCCCCCCAATTCTACAGCCGCACTCTGACCGCGGTCCATGACGCCATCTTGGAGGACTTGGTGTTCCCCAGTGAGATCGTGGGTAAGAGGATCAGAGTGAAACTGGACAGCAGCAGGCTCATCAAGGTCCACCTGGACAAGGCTCAGCAGAACAATGTCGAACACAAAGTGAGTTTTAAAGCAGCGGAGGCGTCTGCATGTTCAGGAAACACGAATAATGATGCTTTCAAGTGTCAGTCTTTAACGTATTAATCAGTGGAAGGATTGTTTGGTGTGGGGAAAAAGTCACGTTGTCACACCAAACACCTCCCAAAAACGGGATTTATTACAAGGATAAGACGGAGCACGTGTCCTTCGGTTAAATTTCTGGAGATGTTTTAAGTCTGAAACCTTGTTGTTCCGACGTGGACATCCAGAGAGTTGCTCTCCTGGCTCTGTCCTGGTGGCGTATGGGAGCGTAGCTCTGAGCTGAGACGTACAGTCCCGTTCCACAACGTTGGAGAGAAAGCTCTGTCCCCGGCTGCTGGCCGGTGAGGACGAGCGTCCTGCATATTCCTACATCTTCCCAGAGTCCTTTGGGGCCATTACTGGGGAGCTAAACCATGCAGTGCACAGACTGATCATAAACAGAAGTTGAATTTATGGCTTAACTTGTCCTTTACTTTGAGTTTTATGCACAGATCAAAGTTCAATCCAAAATCCAAGGGTTGTATTAAGTACAACATACTGGCATAAAAAATAGACCTGTTTAAGTCCTTCAGCTGCAGACAGGAGTTTGTCCTGCAACCTTAGTTGTTGTTTTGTTTTTGTTTTTTTTATATCATGTAAAGAAAAAGTGGTGATGGTAAATAAGAGGCGGGTTAAGTTAAACTAACGTTGATTTTATTCTTTCCTGATTCAGGTGGAGACCTTCTCTGGTGTCTACAAGAAGCTCACAGGCAAAGACGTCGTGTTTGAATTCCCAGAATTCCAGCTGTAAATGCAGATGACAAAATAAAATTTGTTTACTGTCACTACTGTTGCAGGTTGTGGTCTTTGATTTCCTTCTCAGAGGGCACGTTGGAGACCAGCGGAGCACTATTAAGCTTTTCAAACGATATGTCAATTATTAATAACCTGTCAGTATGTGGGAGCAAAATCTTCAGCCCTGTTGAAAATCCATGCAAGCAGGATTTTATTTTGATTGGCACACTTTTCGCAAAAGCTCAGATCATACCATTACTGGAAAGAAGGGTGGGTGGCTGACCGAAGACAATGAATGTATTGATACAGGCCAGGTACACAGATCATGTTTACAGAGCTTTGGCTCAATGTCTAAATGAGTCGTACAGGCCTGAATGTGCACTTGAAGCCATTTACAATGAACCTACTTGATCTGCTGCTCACCACAAGAGGTTTTGGACTTTTGTATTTTCAGTTTTACAGCTTTTCCTACAGATTAAAACCTCCCTCCGTTCATACTGCAAAGTAATTAAAAGGAAAACTTTTTTTTTTTTTTTTTAAATGAAAAGAACTTATACACATCATACTCACACTTTATAAATACAATGTTGCCCCTGCGTGCATTTTACCTGTGGCCCTCAATCATAAACAGGATTCCAACATTGGTTGTTTTTAATCTGATGACATCTAGAGGCCAAATCCAGGAGTTTTAATAACGCGTGTTGTTGGAGCCTCAACCTCCTAACACTAGTTTGTTGAAATCGCTTTTTCAAACTTGAAATCTGAATGTGGAGAAATGTCAGTACTGGGTTCCTACAGTGTGCCGTAAAACAATGACTCAACAAAATGAGAAACTTCAAACATTTTACTGCAAATGTACAAGAAATACAGCAAAAAGCAAAATATTAACAGACTTTAAAACCTGTCTTTCACCGGTGCAGCACCAGTTTAGACCCAGTTCTACTTTCGGTGCCTTTTGGGAACCCGTTTCTACATTTCCACCAGTTTGATAGCAGAATATTTTCACAGCATTTCTAGAGTTTCTAGATGTATTGCAGTCAGAAGACTGAATACAACATGTTCTTATTGTGTTATTTCATTCCGCTCAGAGACAAACAAAACACCTATAATAAAGTATCTTATACCTGAATGTAAAAACGCAAACTGAATTATTGTAAATGTTAAATCAAGGCATCAGCTTGATGATGAGCAGATTCAAACTGAGCATTCGACCGCAGCCCCAGCTTGAATGGGATTTTTGTGTTGGATGATAAAAATGTGAGACATCCCCAAGACGACACTGCAGTGAACGAGTTCAGAGGTAGAAAACAAGCTGTCGTAAAATCATTGCTTCAGACTTGTTCACACAACAAAAGTATCAACAAATATATACAGATCCCGCCTCTTCTTTCACTGAAAATTCATTTAAATCTTTGCAAACATCAATATTTGCTTTTACTTTGAGTAAACTTTAACACTGCTCATAACTGGAAGGGACACCTGGCATGAACTCGGCTCCTGAATCCAGATTAGTTGTAATATTTTATTTACAACAATAAGTTAAGGCATAGAAGGTTCGACTCCTGGCTGCTCCGGTCTGCATGTCAAGGAGGCCTTGGGCAAGATCCTGAACACCGAGTTGCTCCTGCATCCATCAGTGTTAATGTTAGATAGAAAGCACTTAGACATAGAAAAAGGTGGATGTGGATATGTGTGAACGTGTTGAATAAAGCGCTTTGAGTGCTCAGGAAGAGTAGATTAAAAAAAGCATTGAATATGAACCAGCCCATATACCGAGTTAATGTCTACCAGATTTTTTAAATTTAAACATGAAAAGTATTTGTCGGGCGGTGGAAGGAATACTTCGAAGACCTCCTTGATCCCATTGACACGTCTTCCGAGGAGGAAGCAGGGTCTGGGAATGACGGGGATGACCCGCCAATTTCTGGGGGCGAGGTCACTGAGGCAGTTAAACAACTCCTTGGTGGCAGAGCCCCTTGTGTGGATGAGGTCCGCCCTGAGTTCCTGAAGGCTCTGGACATTGTAGGGCTATACTGGTTGACACGCCTCTACAATGTTGCGTGGAGATCAGGGGCAGTACT
>NW_024582487.1:643502-693290 GCF_018398535.1 Haplochromis burtoni | reverse complement strand
GGACTGGCAGACCGGGGTGGTGGTCCCCATCTTTAAGAAGGGGGATCACACTCCTCAGCCTCCCTGGGAAAGTCTATGCCAGGGTGCTGGAAAGGAGAGTTCGTCCTGCTAGTCGAACCTCGGATACAGGAGGAACAATGCGGTTTTCGTCCTGGTCGCGGAACACTGGACCAGCTCTTTATCCTCTCCAGGATACTTGAGGGTGCATGGGAGTTTGCCCAACCAGTCTACATGTGTTTTGTGGACTTGGAGAAGGCATTCGACCGTGTCCCTCGGGGTGTCCTGTGGGAGGTGTTGCGGGAGTATGGGGTGTCTGGCCCATTGCTACGGGCCATTCGATCCCTATACAACCGTTGCAAGAGCTTGGTTCGCATTGCCGGCAATAAGTCGGACTCGTTCCTGGGCGGATGATGCCCATATGGAAAAGAAATAGAAAAAACTTATAAAAGACTTGCATAAGATGTGGCCTACTTCATATAGTGAATCATATAAGGCTTATATGATTTACTCATGAAAGTGGCCACTTTCATATATTGTTTTAGTAAGTATCCAAAACATACAAGTTTCATTTATATAATTTTTCAAGGGATCTTATATCTGTTTTCACTCTTGTATGCTTTTCATACAAGTTTCACACAAGACAGATACAAACTTTATAAGATTTATATATATCTTTTCCATATGGGTGGCTCCGATTCTGTCATAATTTTTATGGACGGGATTTCTAGGCGCAGCCAAGTGGCGGAGGGCTTTCACTTCGATGGCCTCAGAATCTCATCTCTGCTTTTTGCGGATGATGTGGTTCTGTTGGCTTCATCGGGTGAGGGCCTCCAGCTCCCACTGGAACGGTTCGCAGCCGAGTGTGAAGCAGCGGGAATGAGGATCAGCACCTCCAAATCTGAGGCCATGGTTCTCAGCCGGAAAAGGGTGGAGTGCCCACTCCGGGTTGGGGATGAGTTCCTGCCCCAAGTGGAGGAGTTCAAGTATCTCGGGGTCTTGGGCGTGAGTGATGGGAGAAGGGTGAGAAGTTCAGCCATCCGGGAGGGGCTCAGAGTAGAGCTGCTGCTCCTCCACATCAAAAGGAGCCAGCTGAGGTGGTTCGGGCATCTGACAAGGATGCCCCCTGGGTGAGGTGTTCCGGGCATGTCCCACCGGGAGGAGGCCCCGGGGCAGACCCAGGACACGCTGGAGAGATTTATCTTTTTTATTATTATTAATCCTTTATTTATCCAGGTAAAAAATCTCATTGAGATTAAAAATCTCATTTCCAAGAGAGACCTTCATCTCTCGGCTGAAATGGGAACGCCTTGGTGTTCCCCCGGATAAGCTGGAGGAGGTGGCTAGGGAGAGGGAGGTCTGGGCTTCTCTGCTTAGGCTGCTGCCCCCGCGAACCGGCCCCGGATAAAGCAGAAGAAGATGGATGGATGGAAGTATTTGTGAAGCTGTGACTCAACATGTCAATTTTTTTCCAATTTCAAAGAATCCTTCCAAAAGTTGCTGAATCCAACACTTTAGTCACTTCTAAGCTGGAATGATCCCCACTTCACATAAAACCATCATGCAGATCCATCATTTCCTTTGGAGTATTCCTGCTAAAGAAACAAACTGAAAAAAGTCACACAAGCTACTTGGTGGAAGTCATCTCTTTTTAAATAAAATAAACAGAAATTATATATTAAAAAAATACATCCACAAAAATAAAGCAAATCGTCAAAAAAAAAAAACATTAATCAAATACAAATTAAAGTTTTGGCTTGAAATTAAAAACAGTGTTTCCTAAGCTTTAAAGACCTACAAACATTCCAATCTGCTGCATGAAAAGAAGTGAGGTGAAAAGCATTTAAAAGTTAACCTCGAGTAAACTTGTAGCATTGTTATTCAATCCAGAGTAGGAACCAACTTCCTCTCATCACAGGATGATGGTGGGGTTTAGGCATTTTTGTCTTTCAGTGTCTTTCAGACTTCATAACGTTACTGTACAGCAGTGTTGGGCAGCTCTAAAATCTCAGACGCTATCCCGTCTGGGCTTGTGGCACCCTCCGCTTCCTGGTTGTGCTGAAGGATATCTTGCAGCAGGATGGTGTTGGAGAGTCTCCACTCCCTGTACATGAGCGCTGTGACATTTGGTTCATTCAGGATCTTCTCCAAAGCCAGCAGCTCGGACTCTTTAGCCTGAAAAACACGAGTGTTAGAAACATGCAGTGATCCTCCATCAGGCATCAGCTCATGAAGGAATCCAAACAGGGTGTAGATTACTCTAATGTTTAGTGTAGGGTGTCCCCAAAAGCGGGTCAGTTCCCATTAACTCCCTTGTTAAAATGTCCAGTTTTACAGAAGAAAAGACCTGCTACAAGAAAACAGCTCAGGTCGGGAGCGATAGTTTGGAGATATTATTGTTAATAAAGTCAGAGGCAGTCACAGAAATAGTCAGTCTGCATGTCAACATCGATTGACCCTGTATTATGCAGGACAGCTAGCATTAGCTGATAGCTTAGCAATTCAACATTGCAGTTGGCCATTGATCAAAGACCACTGATCAATGGCCACGAGTACCATTAATTATTGATCACCAACCAAACTAAGTTAACAATAAAGGATCTTGAACACCCTCTGCACCACTTACCACACATGTAGCCGAACACTAACATCTGTTACAGCTCTGCTGCTTCAAGGACAGGTGCAGACAATCCTTACCACCATGATACCTGGATTCATTTTCAAGAATAGCTCCTTACTGTATCATATTCGTATGTGTATATGTGTATTTCTATGTAATTGACTGGTGTTACACAGTAATTTTTTCCAAATTTTGGGATAAATAAAGAATTTATTGTTTGATATTATCTAAGTATGTGGTTTAGCTTCTTATATTAAACTGGCTGTAAACATGATAATTTCGACTGTAAAATTGGACACTTTAACACGTCTTTTGGGATTGACTCACTTTTGGAGCCAGGCTGAAGCAGCCATTAGAGGAATCAACACGCTGTTTGGATTCCTCCATCAGCTGATGAAAGATGGCCCTTTGACATTTCAACCCCAGGGTCTGCTGCTTGATAACAGCACGTGTAACTGAGTACCTAACCCTTTCATTTTTTTTTGGCATTTAGTTAAAGACAAAAGTTCAGACTCACCTTTAATGTGCTTTTGAGTATCCGGACCAGGTGAACCTTTTCGTTGACTTTTTCATTCTTACATCGCCGGATAAATGAGGCCCTGAAGTCCCTCTGAAATGTCTGTCCAGTTGGATTGACGCTGGCTGCTTTCAGATGGTTGTAGAGGCTCTCCATCTCATCTGGCGTTTTTTCTGGAAACAGGAAAAAAATCAGTAAGGTTAAGTAGCAGGAGACGACATGATAACCACGTGTAGCTGCAGGTGTTTACCCTGGACTGTGTCCTCCTCTTTTTCCTCTCTAACATGAATTAGAGGAGGAGTCTGTGTTCCGCTGGTTTCATCCTGCTTGGGGAGGTCCAGCCAGGACAGACGACCACTGCCCTCAGAAACTGGTCTTTGTCTTCGGTTTTTGCTCATAGAGCTTCCAGCCGAGCTGGTTCTACTTCTGCTTTCAGTGATTATTGATGAGACGGTGGGGAGTGAGGTGCAGGATAAAGACTCCCAGGGTGGCTGAAGACGGTTTCCCTGTGAAAAGGGCAGAAAGTGTTTCAGAATATGTGTTTTCAGTCATTTTAAATTTAAGATTAACCCTTGATTAACCCCTATCCCAGTGAGAGATACAACCTGGACAAGTTGTCAGTCTGTCACAGGACTAACACAGAGGGGAAAAAACAGTTCACACTCACAGGCATGCTAGAACAACCAATCAACCTGACCCCATACACGTCTTTGGAATATGGTAGGAAACTGGAAAAAACCCACTTAGGAATCAGGAAAGGAGCCAGCTGAGGTGGTTCGGGCATCTGACAAGGATGCCCCCTGGGTGAGGTGTTCCGGGCATGTCCCACCGGGAGGAGGCCCCCGGGGCAGACCCAGGACACGCTGGAGAGATTGTATCTTTTTTATTATTATTAATCCTTTATTTATCCAGGTAAAAAATCTCATTGAGATTAAAAATCTCATTTCCAAGAGAGACCTTCATCTCTCGGCTGAAATGGGAACGCCTTGGTGTTCCCCCGGATAAGCTGGAGGAGGTGGCTAGGGAGAGGGAGGTCTGGGCTTCTCTGCTTAGGCTGCTGCCCCCGCGAACCGGCCCCGGATAAAGCAGAAGAAGATGGATGGATGGAAGTATTTGTGAAGCTGTGACTCAACATGTCAATTTTTTTCCAATTTCAAAGAATCCTTCCAAAAGTTGCTGAATCCAACACTTTAGTCACTTCTAAGCTGGAATGATCCCCACTTCACATAAAACCATCATGCAGATCCATCATTTCCTTTGGAGTATTCCTGCTAAAGAAACAAACTGAAAAAAGTCACACAAGCTACTTGGTGGAAGTCATCTCTTTTTAAATAAAATAAACAGAAATTATATATTAAAAAAATACATCCACAAAAATAAAGCAAATCGTCAAAAAAAAAAAAAACATTAATCAAATACAAATTAAAGTTTTGGCTTGAAATTAAAAACAGTGTTTCCTAAGCTTTAAAGACCTACAAACATTCCAATCTGCTGCATGAAAAGAAGTGAGGTGAAAAGCATTTAAAAGTTAACCTCGAGTAAACTTGTAGCATTGTTATTCAATCCAGAGTAGGAACCAACTTCCTCTCATCACAGGATGATGGTGGGGTTTAGACATTTTTGTCTTTCAGTGTCTTTCAGACTTCATAACGTTACTGTACAGCAGTGTTGGGCAGCTCTAAAATCTCAGACGCTATCCCGTCTGGGCTTGTGGCACCCTCCGCTTCCTGGTTGTGCTGAAGGATATCTTGCAGCAGGATGGTGTTGGAGAGTCTCCACTCCCTGTACATGAGCGCTGTGAGATTTGGTTCATTCAGGATCTTCTCCAAAGCCAGCAGCTCGGACTCTTTAGCCTGAAAAACACGAGTGTTAGAAACATGCAGTGATCCTCCATCAGGCATCAGCTCATGAAGGAATCCAAACAGGGTGTAGATTACTCTAATGTTTAGTGTAGGGTGTCCCCAAAAGCGGGTCAGTTCCCATTAACTCCCTTGTTAAAATGTCCAGTTTTACAGAAGAAAAGACCTGCTACAAGAAAACAGCTCAGGTCGGGAGCGATAGTTTGGAGATATTATTGTTAATAAAGTCAGAGGCAGTCACAGAAATAGTCTCCTTAAATAAAAATCTAGGGATTTATTAGATAGTCAGTCTGCATGTCAACATCGATTGACCCTGTATTATGCAGGACAGCTAGCATTAGCTGATAGCTTAGCAATTCAACATTGCAGTTGGCCATTGATCAAAGACCACTGATCAATGGCCACGAGTACCATTAATTATTGATCACCAACCAAACTAAGTTAACAATAAAGGATCTTGAACACCCTCTGCACCACTTACCACACATGTAGCCGAACACTAACATCTGTTACAGCTCTGCTGCTTCAAGGACAGGTGCAGACAATCCTTACCACCATGATACCTGGATTCATTTTCAAGAATAGCTCCTTACTGTATCATATTCGTATGTGTATATGTGTATTTCTATGTAATTGACTGGTGTTACACAGTAATTTTTTCCAAATTTTGGGATAAATAAAGAATTTATTGTTTGATATTATCTAAGTATGTGGTTTAGCTTCTTATATTAAACTGGCTGTAAACATGATAATTTCGACTGTAAAATTGGACACTTTAACACGTCTTTTGGGATTGACTCACTTTTGGAGCCAGGCTGAAGCAGCCATTAGAGGAATCAACACGCTGTTTGGATTCCTCCATCAGCTGATGAAAGATGGCCCTTTGACATTTCAGCCCCAGGGTCTGCTGCTTGATAACAGCACGTGTAACTGAGTACCTAACCCTTTCATTTTTTTTTGGCATTTAATTAAAGACAAAAGTTCAGACTCACCTTTAATGTGCTTTTGAGTATCCGGACCAGGTGAACCTTTTCGTTGACTTTTTCATTCTTACATCGCCGGATAAATGAGGCCCTGAAGTCCCTCTGAAATGTCTGTCCAGTTGGATTGACGCTGGCTGCTTTCAGATGGTTGTAGAGGCTCTCCATCTCATCTGGCGTTTTTTCTGGAAACAGGAAAAAAATCAGTAAGGTTAAGTAGCAGGAGACGACATGATAACCACGTGTAGCTGCAGGTGTTTACCCTGGACTGTGTCCTCCTCTTTTTCCTCTCTAACATGAATTAGAGGAGGAGTCTGTGTTCCGCTGGTTTCATCCTGCTTGGGGAGGTCCAGCCAGGACAGACGACCACTGCCCTCAGAAACTGGTCTTTGTCTTCGGTTTTTGCTCATAGAGCTTCCAGCCGAGCTGGTTCTACTTCTGCTTTCAGTGATTATTGATGAGACGGTGGGGAGTGAGGTGCAGGATAAAGACTCCCAGGGTGGCTGAAGACGGTTTCCCTGTGAAAAGGGCAGAAAGTGTTTCAGAATATGTGTTTTCAGTCATTTTAAATTTAAGATTAACCCTTGATTAACCCCTATCCCAGTGAGAGATACAACCTGGACAAGTTGTCAGTCTGTCACAGGACTAACACAGAGGGGAAAAAACAGTTCACACTCACAGGCATGCTAGAACAACCAATCAACCTGACCCCATACACGTCTTTGGAATATGGTAGGAAACTGGAAAAAACCCACTTAGGAATCAGGAGAACATACCTATCAAATGTTTAAACTGAGCAAGTGTACCATTTTAAATAAAAATATGATATCTCTTTTTATCTCTTTTTGAATCTTCTTTTCAAATGTTCTGGCAGGAAAACATGTCAAAATAGTCTCACAGAGGACTCTAGCTGCTCAGCAACTCTGAATCTTCCCTGTTGTATTTTTGGTTTCATGATGCTCATGAGTTTCATTGACCTACTAATGATCATGTGCCAAGGTATGAAAAAGGATGTGGGTCTTTATCAGGACATGTGTGCGCCATGACCTCCCCAGTGTTACCCATTCTAGCCAACCTTTGTATGGAGGAAGTGGAAGTGGCTAGGTGGAACAGGAAAGGAACATCACCTAGCCTCTGGTACAGATACGTGGATGACACCAATTGTTCACGTGAATCATTGTTCAGGTCAACTCAGTGATATAACAAAGGATAATAATAATTTGCTGTTTCTGGACTGTACTGTGCACATTGAGGAGAATGGAAACCTCAACATTGAAGTTTACCGGAGGCCCATGCACACAGACCATTAAATAATCCTATGCTGACACTACCATCTGGAAGAAACTTAGAGTAATCAGGACCCTCCAACAGCGGGCAGAAACTGTTCCCTCTAAGGCATCAGGGAAACAAAAGGAGCACACAAATGTAAAGGTTATGCCAGCTTTCATTAAATCAGCAAAGATGTACAGTAAAGACTTAAAAAAACTCAAAGAAGTCACTTTTCTTGCCAAGATCCTGAGATTATCTGAAATCAGTGTGCTGGAATAATTAAGTGAAGTTCGAGCTGGGATTCTGTGAGGGTTGGAGGAATTATTAAAGGAAGAGAATTACAATGAATGCAAGGTTGGTGAAGAAGGACTTGTTTTGGTTCTTAGAGAGGTAGAGCCAATCATGTATCATTCACTGCTGCCACTGTTAACTTTGAGTTAATTGGGCTGCTCCAACTTTGTGAATAGGAAATCCAAATTGAGGGAGAATTCCAGATGAAGATCTGAATCTGGAACAAGGCCTAGGAGCTGGGTACTCAGCTTTTAGTGCCCCAATACACCCACCAGCACAGGTTGCTTCAAATACTGATGGTGCTATAGCCACAGCTACGTACCATTTAAACCAGCATTTACAGCGTGCGTACCCACCACAGTATCTTTCTGAACAATAGGTTTTCCCATTCAGTCAAAAGTTTCACATCAGCGCTGTTACAGGAAGTCAAAACTGAACGCAAACTAATCACAGAGTTTGAGGTTTTTTGTTTTCAGAAAGGGTTGGGGTTAGAAAACCGACACAGTCTTACACAAAATTGAGAAATGCACCACTGGCTGAAACAACACCAAAACAACAGCTTGTGCCGGCGGACGTGACATCACAGGTTATAGCTTCTTTGGCCTCATCATGCACAGAGTGCAGCTTGTATTAATGTTATTGATCAGTGTACATAAAGATGGGCATCGTGATGACACCCCAAACTAATGCCAAGGTATTTCAGAAACTGGTGTTACCAACTATGGTTTCAAATCGATCAATCAAAATCAATACAACAGCCTGAACAAACTTTGCCAGAGTTTTCCTCAGTGGTCATTTGTGGTACTGCAGCTAAAAATGCTGCAGCCCAAAGACCATTTGTTCCCAAATGTATTACCCCATCTACAGTATGGCTAGTGCCTATTTTACTTTTACATTAAGCTCTTTTCTATGGACTTCATGCATTTACTTACATTTTGGGTGGCCACTGAATCCAGCTGAGAGTCAAGAGAAGAAAACGACAAGTCTTCTTCATCCTGATCACTCCCCTCACTGTAGCGCTCTGCACACACATGCATAAATAGAGACAATGTAAAGAAAGCAGCAAAGCAGAAAATAAATAGATGATGTGTGAAGGAAACTAGAGGACCAACAGATCAGTGAAAGAGATAACATGAGACAAGAAATGGGAAGACACATGAAGATGTGATGAAAATCAGAGTGAAAGAATGATAGAAAAAACAAAAAAGAAGGAAAAACTGAGAAAGGGTAAATGGGAAAAAAGGAATGAAAACTGGAAAGGAAGATGTAGCAATGGGAAAGGGAGAGGAAGTGTGTCAAGGAAAAAATATATGAAAAAGGGAAAAATACCACCTTCCTTTAAAGGCACAGGAATGAGCAAAGAAATTTTAGAAAACCAAATTTGTGAAGATGGAAAGGAAAGCTGGGATAATCAAAGAAAAGAAGAGGGTGCAGTGTGTGAAATGTTAGTTGTAAGAGAGATACATTAGTGGGAAGTAACTGTGGTCAGAAAGTTTACAGACACTCATCGTGAGTATGTCATGGTATTTTTTGGCATTAATGATTTCTCTACACAGTTCTTCATCCACAGTGGAAGGATTGCACAGCACACATCTCTAATGACTCTGAAAAAACAGGACTTTTGAGCTTTTGAGTGTATCCACATATTTTCATTAGGGCTGAGGTCAGGGCTTCGGGAAGGCCATTCTAAAAGCTTAATGTTAATTTGATTTAATCAGTTTTAATGTTTTTGGGATCATTGTCCCACAGGAGAACCCAAATGTGTCAGTTTCAACAAGTTTCAAATGTAGAGTTGAGGCAATGTTGAAGAATTTGCAGGTAGTCCTTCTTCTTTACTTTTTGTGGTTGACAGGGGTCAGCATGGGCACCCTGACTGGTCTGTAACTATGCAGACCATGCGTGTTCTGACACCTTTCTATCAGAACCAGCATAAACTTTTTCAGGAATTTAAGCTACAACGTCTTGTTTGCTGGATTGGCCACACAGGCCAGCCTTTGCTGCCTACGTGCATCAGTTAGCCTTGGCCCCCCGTGACCCTGTCACTGGTCCACCACCGTTCCCTCCTTGGAACCCTTTTGACAGATACTGACCCCTGCAGACTAGAAGCACCACACAAGTGCTGCAGGTTTGTAGATGCTCTGTCCCAGACGTCTGGCTATGACAGTTTGGCCCGTGTTGTTCAAATCTTTATGTTTGCCAGTTTCTGAGAACAAAATGTTCACCCTAATGTGCCTCACCCACTAACAGTTGCCACCATGATGATCAGTGTTATTCATGTCGCCTGTCAGTGGTCATAATGTTACGTTTGATTTAAAGAGTTCAAAGAAATTATTAAAAGCCAGAGTTACCCTGACAGTCATGCTCATGAGTGTGCGAAACTTCAGACTGCAGCTGTGTCACCATCATCATTTTGGTAGATTCTTATTTTTAATCCTCTCACCTTCACTGTTGATTGCCTCATCTAGTTCAGCTGCTTCTGTCAGTTTACTGATCCACCTGGACACACACACACACACACACACACACACACACACACACTGCATTAAACTCTACAAATGACACATAACATGCAACATACTACACGGTGTACTGCAATGAATCAATAAAAAGAAAGATGACATTAAAAGGATGGGAAGAGGAAATGACTGTACTTTCTGACACAGAATAGTGATACTTATTAGTTCAGAGCAAAGTTTCTCAGCCACCACTGGCTGAAGTGCAAATGTCACTAATTCTAGGCTTCACTCTTTTCTATAAGACTAAGCCACTAAAGTCAGGAGTGGGCATTCTGAGACAAACATGTCTGCAAAATCTCAACAGTTTCTGCCTTATGTGGATCAGTTTGAAAAGTTATGATGACATTTTTCTGCTGGTATAAACCCTCGAAGTGGGCCTAAGATGCTGATTTCCAGCATCACATGCATTACCAGACTGAACTGACCCCCTTTAAGCCAACCTCTGATTGGCTGCTCCATGTGTAAGGTTTAAACAGTAGATGGGAGGGGCATCTCTATCCAAATCTCTATAACATCATTCAGCACCAAGTGTATAAAAACTGTCAAAAGTCATATTTTATAGAAGAATTCATTCCTGTAAGTGTATGCAGTCAATGACAGGAAATAAAGAGAAGCAGTATCAGTCAACTCAATGACATATGATAAAATAATAACAATGGGTTAAAAGTACTCACTTATTCATTTCTATGTAGCTCTCAGCACCAATAGTAATAGTCACTACATTAGGATGACTGGCTGTTATGACACTGAAACACAACACAGAGCAAAGTAATGGTAAATTCAATGCACTATATAAAGCAGTTGGTGAAGATGTGGAAAACAAATGCCTTGCAGCGGATCTCTCACCACTGAGACATTTTTTTAAGATGCTTTAGCAACAGAGAGTGTACAAACAGCAAAAAGTCTTGTGGTTTAAGAGGGGAAAATTAAAAAAAACAAAACATGTCATACTATTTCTTCCTGGAGGTTTTGGCCTGTTCGATGGTAAAGCCTGACAGGTTGATGAATCCATCAGCTTTCTCAGCCTGCAGAGAGGAGCAAAATGAGCTCAGAAAACCTGATGAGAAACACTTTAATGCAGTGAAGTCTGCAGAAAACAATGTGTCTGTATCTCAGGTTCCTGTGTGATCTCAGCAAAGTGTCAGTGGTCAGAGCCAGAGGATGCACATCGCGGTGGACTGTGCTCTTTCTGTCTGTTTGGTTGCAGTTTGACCTACTTTGTGTCTTAGTGTGGTTTGACTATATGCTTATTTAAATTTACAGCTTCACAGAGATAAAGGGATTTACATATGATTCTTAACATATAAGAGATGTTTCTCTTTAAACACATTTATATGGAATATTAATGTATTTGTATCAAAGTAGAAACTTAAAAAATTTCAAAACCACGTAATTTAGTTATTTATTTTTCTAAAAGATGTCATGTGTGTCACACACAGGCAGCACTTCTTCTAAGGCTCACTTCAACAGTGAGTCAGGCCCCACAGACTCCCATGTTAAAACCTGCTTCAACAACAGTTTGGACTTCAACTGCAAAGGTTATTTTCATGTATAACTCACCCACTTAAAATCTATTTAGAGCTCCCCTCCACTTTAAACTAGATATCTTGGGCATGTTCGTGGCTTTTGGAGCAACTTTCATGCAATTGTCTGACACATCATATCCGAAAGTTTCACTGTGTGTACAGGTAAACATCGTGAGCTTCAGCACTCAGATATTTAGGTCTACTTTTTATCTCTGCGTGATGTCACAGAGTTAGGTACCCATAATATGGTCAACTCAGACACCAAAAGCCCCACCCAACTTCTATTTAAACTTTTAAGAGGGGCAACCAATCAGAATCAAGCTAGCTTCAAGGTAGGGTGGGCAGCTCAAATAAGGATAGATCCTCAAATGAGGAGTATAAGATAATGAAGGATTATTTTGAACTATGAATCATGCAAAGCCACTCTAATAGAGTCCAAGATTAAGAATACAGTGCTCATTCAAGTTTTCGCAAAGTCTCCGCAAACCGGGAACAGATTTTCTGATGCTAATCGCACATGTCAGACCTGAATTCTACTGCACGTTGTTTGAGCTGTAGGGCTTAACTGTGAGATAACTGTGGCTCACCATCTCGTTACTGTACCAGTACAGAGAGCTCCTCTGCAGGACAAACCAGTATCTCTTCCATCTGCTTCCCAGGAAGCTACGGCTCTCCTTCTTCCGGTGCAGCCATCCCTGACAGTCCACCGCTCCCAGGTCTTTGACCGAAACCCGACGCCGACTCATGGCTGCAGACTCTGCAGGAGAAGGAGGAAGGCAGGTTACAGGTTCAGATCTTCAGATCAGAGGGAGGAGCCATCCAACAATGATGCTCCTTAGGGGCCTCACATGTACTCAGACAACTGGACAACTATTTTTACTAATTTCAGACCTGCTTGCTTTATTGGATTTATTGAGTTATTTCTTCAGCTATAAGACCTGAGACACTTTAATGTACAATATTTAACTTATTCACCTGTATTTATTTTACCTCTATTGTTTTAAAATGTTGACTTTTATTTTATTGTATATCCATTTTTATTTATTCAGCTCCTTATTAAATTATACATTTATCTTTTTAGACAGATTTTCATTGTCTGTTCTTCTTGCAGTTTATCTTCCTGTATTTCCATTTTTAATTTACTTTTAACATTATTTTATTGATTGAAACTTATTTTAGTTTTACTTAACAAGCAGTTAAGTAAATTTGTACATTTGTGTCACATTTGTCAAATGCCCCTCGCTGCCTGCAGCTGTGAGCAGCAGGCTGAAACCCACAGAGCCTCGGTGTAGTGGTCATCCTATGTTCAGCCACTTTTGGTTTCCTGATTTGGTATTTATGAGTTTTCAAACAGACTCCTGATCTTCTCTGTAGACCTCAGTGTGTCCTAAAAATACAAAGGCCTGGGTAGTGCAAATGTTTTTAAATCATGCTGTCCTAATTCCACTGTTTACCGGTTTATCTGCACACTCTGATGTTCGGTTTTGGCACTAATTTTAGAATAAACAACATCATTGAGCTGCTTTCTGTCTCTTTTGATCAACTCATACAGATGAGACTGTTTCATTCTTTCTTTGTTGAGTCTGCCGTTTCATTTTCTATAAAAACAAGTTTCAGGAAGTCTTGACAGATAATTTGTGGTATTCTAATAACAATAGAGAACAAGCAAGGCACTCTGTCATAAGATAAAACTTTTTTTACTTTTATTAGGATCAGTGATGACTTAGAATTGATGCATGTTGATAGTTTTCTGCCAAACTGCTTGAAGAATCATCTCAAAACATAGTTTTACCTGTAGACACAATGCTTGAGCTGTTATGCTTGCAAGGTTTGGGTTTTGTTGTTGGACTTCTACCCACCCCACTGAAGAGCATCTGTCACAAAAGCCATGAGAGCAACGTTTTCTTCCTTTTTTGTTTTTGTAAACTTTCATTTTTTTATTTGTTGGTTTCAAAACAAACTAGAAAAAAAGTCGACCTGTGCAATGCGATCAGAGGTGCCACCATGATAACCTTCAGTATATCTGAAATTTGGACCATCTCAAAGGTGCAGAGTGCCATTGTGGACCCTTACCATCCTTGGGGTTTGCTTGTTTAACCCGCTCAAAGGTGGCACTAATAGAGTCATTTTTCTGTGTTTGTCTGACCCTTTTTGTATATTTATACTGACAGAGTGGGGTATTTAGTGTGTTTCATGTGCTGCATTATCTGCATGGCAAGTTTCCCAACTGGGACATTTTACTCTGTAACATCTGTGATATAATCTTAACTCTCATATTACTAACATTAATGCTCTGCAATTCTATCAGCACAGAAAGTTAACACCCAAAGTCAACCTACCAAAGAAATGCACGACTCATACGCTTATGTGGTTACAATAGAGAACAAAAAAAACATATGAACCAAACAAAAATAGGAACTAATGCTGCTCTCTTCTCACTCAAAGTGAAGTTTGGCCCCTGTTGCCCCAGTGGGCAAAGGTTTTCAATTTTGTCTATGTTTTGAATAAATTCTCTCTCTTTTCTATCCAAAATTTATGTCACTACCAGGTGTAAGTCTTCATCAGTATTATCCCTAACCCTGGGATAAGCTCGGACATCGCCCGGTTCAACAAGGTCTGCGTCAGGTGTTGAGGAACCAGGGCACCCTGACGAGAAGTGGGCTACTGGAACAAGAAGGCATCAGTGGGCAAGAGACGAAAACAGAGCGTTGTTGGAATGCTACTATGCAAGTAACCCTGGCGGAAGGGGCTACATGAATAGGATGACGGACCTATGGATTCTTCGATACCCAACATCGAAACAACGAAACAACTAGTAGCTCAGTGTTCCAACATTCTCACAGCTAGAGATTGACAAGGTACAACATAAATGCTACGGCAAGGGGGAGCCAGGACGCCAGGTCAGGGGGGAGATGTCATCACCCCCACCCGAGATTGGGTACAAAGCCCCAAGTGCGATAGGAGAAGGATCGTTGAGTGCGAGAGGAACTGGCCAAGCTTGAGACCTGGATCCCCCGTAGCCAGTTACCAAGATTAAGTGAAGTACCCTCAGAAGGTCTGCTAGATGATGTTAATGGATACTGGAATGCCTAGAATTGTACAAGATCAATGGGACCCTAAGAGCCTTCATCAGGAACTCAATGGGTATGTGGTGTACAACACTAGAGGCCAACTCCAAGCCCATAGCATAAGTCACCATCAAGTGTGGGATCTACCAAGGAGATGCTCTGTCCCCACTGCTGTTCTGCATAGGCCTGAACCAGTGAGATACCGACTACGGAATGGAGCAGTTGTCAGCCACCTCCTGTACATGGATGACATCAAGCTGTATGCGAATCTATGCGAGTGAACGAGACATCGATTCACTGATCCACACTACCAGGATATACAGCAATGACATTCGGGCTGGAGAAGTGTAGTCGGATGATAAGAAAGAGAGGGAAGTCAGAACTGAGGGGATCGAGCTACCAGAAGGCAACATTGCAGACATAGATCCCGCAGGCGAATGGGAACCATGAAGAGCCTGCTAGGAAAGCTGCAACCACCAAGTACCTGCAGAGGGTCAGGCAAGTCCTGAGGAGTCAGCTGAACAGTAAGAACAAGATCCAGGCTATCAACACCTATGCCCTGCCCGTGATCAGGTACCCAGCTGGTATAATAAGTTGGCCAAACACAGTGAGATGACTTTAGTCTCATGAACAACATTAGCTAATTGTTATTTACTAAGTAATCTTGAAATGACTGTTCAGTACAGGAATGAAGCCCAACAATCATGTTTTATAGTCCTGTGGTTTCAGCCTCAGATACTCAACTAATCAAAGTGATGTCATGACAAAAATGAATGACCAACAAAACATTTTTTCTCCTTCATTTCTGTCAAACAAAGCTGTATGTAACGTTTCTCGCGGTTAGTATCATGGTTGCTTCACTTCCGCACTGCTCCTACTTACAGTACGCACCGTACATAGTATGCGTAGTGTGCGTACTTCAAGCATGCAGACCCTGAATTGGGACACAGCCACAGCCAGGCTACAGAGGAAGTGACAGGTAGGTGAGACAGGTAAGAGAGGAGAGCTATGCTGGAGTAATAAAGGCATGAAGACCATGAACGTGAGCATTAAATAGTTTTTTTTCTTGAATAGGGTAACCATATATTCAATGTAAAATGAAAAACAAACAAACAAACAAAAACAACAAGTCCCAGGTAATCCACCCACACTAATCCCAAACCTTGATTCCAGAAAGATATGCATGACGGGTATTTACACACCAGTTTTACCAGCATTAAAAGCTCACTTCAAGTAAACCTACTAAAGGAATACATGACTCATGAACTTATGTGGTTATAAAAGAGAACAGATGAGTATATGTACCAAACAAAAATAGGAACAAAAATAGGAACTTAAGTTAAGCTGCTCTTTTACCACAACTTAACTCAACAGTCAAGTAACGCATCTAAACACAATGTTAAGCCTGACCCAAGAAAGCCATTCTACCTAATTTAGCATTTAGCAACGACAAGGAAAGGTGGTTTCAACAATGGCCCAAACACTAACATGGTGTGAATATCCGGGATGATCCCCCATTCATCTTAAATGTGCGCACGGTATGTGGCAAGAAGCTTTGCTTAAGTACAAAATTAGGTATTTACCCAAAACTAGCAAAACACAAACAGCAAAGAAGACTGCTGCCAGACAGGATGGAAGAGAGACCTGCAGCAGCTGACAACATTCTCATGTCAGCTGTCTGATGTCAGATACACTCACACAAACAGAAAGGAAGAGGAAATGAAGTTATGTATTCATTTATATCACAGTGTGGAAGTTGGTTTAATGAATATTAACACATTCACACAAATAGGATAGGGCAGGGAGGGGCATCACAGTTCTGCACTGTTCTGTATAAGTTATTGGGGAAACTTCAGGTTTAACCTTTCACTTCTAACGGGGGTGGTAATTTATGCGTCATAGTAGTATGCAGAAGTCTCCATGTACTGTCCAGTCACTTCTGTGTAAATTATGTAAATTCAGTTGTTAGTGTGCAGGTATAGGAGAGTCTGTAGGTTTTAGAGACAGTCTGATGTCTTTGAAGTCTTTGCCTTTCCTTAATTAGCAAGCATAATTTACAGGAAACACTGATTTTCTGTGTGTGTGTGTGTGTGTGTGTGTTTCCTGTAAGATTTGTGTTAAGCATGCCTTAAATCATGGTTGCTACAGCAAGACATTTTATAATTGCTGACCTTGCAAGTAGCCTAAGCGGACTTCCTGGTCCGAGTTCTGTTTTGATACTTAAACTTCACTTGTCCTCAGCCTTTACACTGCGTTTCATCTCTGTGAAGATAAGGCAAAGATATCCTGGACATGCTGATCATGAATATGTTGATACCAAAGTTGAGTATACAACATCTCTGTGGGTGTCATGTTCCACTGTTTAGTAGGTGGTATACATGTGTGCTATACGCTCAGGCTGCTGGGGGACTTCCCATGATGCACTGTGCACTTCTTTTCCACTCCACATGCATTTATAGCTGAACATGTATTAATATTTACATTGAATTATTTATCCTGTTTTTTGGTCTTTTTTCCTCATCGCTTTGCAACCAGTCACAGCATGGCCGCCCATTCCTGAGCCTGATTCTGTTGGAGGTCTCTTCTTCCCCACCATCACCAAGTGCTTACCTTACTTTACCTTACAATATAAAACAGTTTCATGGGATGCTGTATAAATGCAACTGCACTGAATCACAAGTTTCTGGTAGGAAAATGTATGAACGCATACCTGTAAAGAGCACGTGGTGTAATTGTGAGGTCCAAAACAGCTAAAAATAATATATGATATAATGAAATTTGATTTCTTTGTCTGTTTTTTAACACTTTACCTTGCACTTTAGAGGTTTACAGTATTAGAGATATTGCATGATGCTGCATATTTAATCTGTTAGCGGTTCCTTTTTTTGTTTTTTCTGTGTACTCTAAAACCAGTTTACCTCGGTCACCAAAAAACAAAACAAAAAACCCTCTACAGACTCACCGCTAATTGTATGAGACTGGGCAGATGTTTGTGGTCTCATTAGTCTTAACTTTACATGTCTCTCTCTAGCTAAGGTTTCTGTACACGCGCCAAATGAAACAGAGGGGGGACTGAAGCAAGAAACTTTGCCGAAACAAGCGCCCTTACCTGCAGTCTGGGTGTCCGGCAGTGTAATGCGTTTCCTGCAGACAGACGCGCAGCACAGGAGGAACTGAAGTGTGCTCCGCTTGTGAGAAGTTATGTTAACACATCAGCAGACCACAAAGTCACAAAATCACACTCACGCTCTACATAAACGCACCACTCAGACTCCACAGCGTCCTTCCTGTTTCGGTGCTCTTCGTGATCTTTATGCCCTCGTCTGTTTCTCAGAAACTTCCCTTTTGCTCTGTAGAAAATAAAACTTATTTTCAGGAAATTAAGCAAATTTATGCAGTGCTGTTTAGTTACAGTGGAGACATCAGTCTTCAGTATCTCACACCATTTCCCTCTTACAGTCAAATCAAAGAGACACATGTCATTGACATTCAGCCTTCTTGTAGAAGAAAATAAAACTTCAAGGCCGCCTTATTGCCAACTATAGTGGGGTGAAATGTGTTCATGCACCAGTCTGCATATTTTAGCTCTAAACATTTGTTTGCTACAAATTTCCTGAGCATCCACTCAAATATTACAGAAGAAAATGTGGACTATTCTAAAGATACACCTGAGTCTGTCTATTACACAGCTGCAGAGCTGAATGAGAGTTCAATAGTAGGCATAAGTTCAAACTGCAGTTCACCACAGGGTCCACGTGATGGAGCTGTTAGTCTTTGACAGCTTCATATGTGCCCTTTAAGATTATTACCTGAGGGACTAGCTCATTTAGAACCAGATAATGAACAGCTTACACTTTGCTTCATTGACACTGATCTTGTAACACAGCAAAGCCCGATTCAAACAACAGAATTCACTAATTATTTATAAAAAATAAAATAAAAAACACCAGAAAAGCTAAAGTTTGATTTAGCATTTAAACAGATTAAAGTGGACCTGTTATTGCCTTTTCTTGTTTTCTGTCATATATCTACTCTTAAAATGGTGGATGTTCATATTAAAATCGGACAAAATAAATAAATCAGTGAATGTGCAAGTTTTCTGTGAGCTCAGATGGGTGTCAGACAGTTTTTTTCTTGAGTCAGTGGGAGGAGATATTCCTAACATGGTCATCTCAGTTTTTCTTATGAAGGTTTATCTGCAGCTATAACACAACTCCAAAAAGCTACAACATTGTGTTAAATGTAAATAAAAAACAAAATGCAATGATTTTTCAAATCTCATGAGCCAATATTTTGTTCCCAGTGGAACATAAAAATCTATCAAATATTTAAATAATATCCTGTTAGCCCTGTGAGAGACTGGCAACTGTCCAGAGTATGCCCCGCCTCTTGCTCACTGGTAGCTGGAATAGGCTCCAGCCTCCCCCGGAGCCTGACAAATACATTATCATATTCCATGAAAAATACGAGCTGCAAAAAAGATGCATCTTTAATTTCAGAATAAGGTTCCTCAATGAAAAACTGACCTTCTCATAATCTACACTACATGATATCATGAAAAGATTCAGAGAATCTGGAGAAATTTCCGTGTGCAAAGAACAAGGATGAAAGTAACTATTGGATGCCAGTGACCTTCATGCCCTCAGGCATCACTGCATTAAAAAAATACAAATCTGTCATGGAAATTGGTGCATGGGCTCAGGAACGCCTGCAGAAATGCAGGTTAACCCTGTAACAGCAGGGGTATCATAACTGATACATGAGGCTTTGGGAGTTTATGAAACTTCTATATCATCAATATTACACAGAATCTAGGACAGGATATAAACAGCATGGGTTAAATGGTTTTGGCATTTGTTAGTATTTAAATTATCTGCAGTCACCAAATCAAAATGCTTCTTCTAAAATATATATTCAAATGTTTTATCTCATATGACTGTCAGGTACTAATAGAATATCAGTGCTCCTCACATTTTTGAGAACCAAGGACCCTACTGACCCTCTGCACTCAAATTCATTTTTTTATGTTTTTGTAGCTTAATACTTATCATTATAATCCAGCTGCTAATTTAACATAAAAAAATATATAAATTATAAGCTTTGCTATAACTTCCAAAAAATAAAAATATTGAACGCAAAGTTTCAAAATAAATTGCACTTTATTTTTCCAAAGCATTACAGAGGCAACAAAACACAGAGCTCTGAAGAGGGACCGTTTGTGCTTAATCAGACAGAGCAAAATCAGATTATGATGCATGAAGTTTGACAAAAGGACAACTTTACAAACCAGCTTCACTTTAGATCATCAAGAAACAAGTGAACTTCAACACTTCAACTTTGCTAAACAGCTGTTGCCAAAAGTGGCCATTAGAGGAAAATAAATAAACGTATACCCCTTATTCACTTCAGCTGATTTAAAAGGGATCAGTTCCGCCCATTTCCACTTCCAGGTTTTCATTTTTCACCACTGGGCCTTCCTGCACCCCATCCTCCCTCTGAAACAAGGCATTTTAACTCCTCCGTCTTTATGGCTACTATACATTTAGATCAATTCTGCAACACCCCACTTCAAACACAGCATTACAGTTGGCACCTCACATGCTCTACAACTTATTTATAGATTTACAGAACTAAGCATGAAAAAAAATCCTATTAATTTTTCTGCAAAAATAAAGGATGGTGTCAAACTTCTATTTTCTCTACAAAACTCATTTACCTCACTCAACTACGCCCTACATTTTTTACTTATGTCATGGACTCTGGGTTTTGTGCCTGAGCTTTCACTTTGTATTGATATTTTTTATAGTTTTGGTTCATTTCTAGTCAAGTTTGGATTCTGATGTTATGGTGTTGGTTGAGTTTTGTAATCTTTGTAATCTTTATGTATCAGATTTTTTCTGGATTTCTGGGTTCTTAGCTTTTGTTATGTGTTTGTGATTTGATTTGGAGTTTATATTTAATTCACCGAGTTTCAGTTTATGGTGGCGGGTGTGGTTCTGAGCCTAACATGACCATGTTCGTGTTATCACCTCTCAGTATACATAATATAAACATCCACAATTGGAACAGAAGACTTGGAAGAAAAGGAAAAGAGAAACGGGTCCTCTTTAATCGTGGCTCAAGAGTTGGGCGTTCGCCTTGTAATCGAAAGGTTGCCGGTTCGAGCCCCGGCTTGGACAGTCTCGGTCGTTGTGTCCTTGGGCAAGACACTTCACCCGTTGCCTACTGGTGGTGGTCAGAGGGCCCGGTGGCGCCAGTGTCCGGCAGCCTTGCCTCTGTCAGTGCGCCCCAGGGCATCTGTGGCTACAATGTAGCTTGCCATCACCTGTGTGTGAATGTGTGGATGACTGGATGTGTAAAGCGCTTTGGGGTCCTTAGGGACTAAGTAAAGCGCTATATAAATACAGGCCATTTACCAAAAAAAGTAAAGCTGTAACACAAACTCCCTCCAAAAGCATTCACAATGAAGCAACTTTGTTTTCTATTGTGTGTTCATTTAAACTTTTTTTTTTTTAAAGTAAAGAGATTTATGTTCACTTTTAAAATTACACATTATAGATTTTCTCACAAACACATTTAAAAATTTTCTATACACGCTGAGAATCTTTTATAATGCTTGCATAAGGTTTCGTTTGTATAAAAGCAAATAATGTGAATTAGAAAAACCCTTTAGAAAAGTTAAGACTTAACAAAAAACAAACAAAACCAACAACATTTAAGTCCACAGTTCTTGAATATCAGTGGATCCAGAAAGGTTCCCTGAGGGACGCCCTCAGGAAATTTTTCATTATAGAAACCTTAAACCTGCAAAGAATTTCTTAAGAGAATATACATTTTCTTGAGTCGATTAATAAAAAGAAAAACAAATACTTGAGATGAGACAGTGATCATTTTGTTCTTCTTTTTTTTTTTTTTTTAAGTATACCTAAAATTTCTGGCAGCTCCCTGCAGACAAATCTGCCAAATGACAAAGATAATTAAACCTTATATTAGATACTTCAAATGTATTTAAATCCATTAAATCTGTTATCAAAGTTCATTCTAAATCTATTTTAGGGGTGTAAAATAGATTTGACTGAAACCACAATTAGCTACAGTGGCCTGATCACTCGATCATGACTGGATCATGAGATGAAATGAATTACACCAAATGTGCTATGCTTCCAGTTCATTTATTACCTCAATGTTTAAACATCACAGCTTCCACAGTACGACAAGTTGGAACCATAATGCAATACTGGGGATGCTTCTATCCAGATTTCAGTTTCGGATTCAGAATAATATATTTACCAAGTCTACTCTGTGTCAGGGTTCAAGTTTTTCTCTTTACTTTGTGTTTTTAGCACAAAGAATAAATCAAAGTGTTTACATTCTGAGCTATTACAAAAGGATGCAGCATATTTTCAGGTAGAGTAGCTTTTGAACTGCTTTCTGAAATCATAAAATCATAATCCTTGTACTAAAACACTGGTTAATCATTTCACTGTTTTTATTTGCCGTGTTCCCTCTGTTAAAAAGAAATGTGCATTTTTTTCTTCTTTGTAACACTTTCATGTCCCTGATAACGTTAGAAATGTATACAAATCTTAAGTTCTTTGAGAAAAGAACAAAAGATAAAAACATTTTTAGAAACCATATTATGCATACAAACCAAAATATCTAAAGAGGCACTAATGGCTCCTTAACTACAAATGGTGTTTTTACTAGAAAAATACTTCAGCAATCATAAACGCTAAGGCTCTGATAATCCACTGATAAGTTTTGAAAATTTAAAAAAAACAAAAAAACAAAACAAGAAGTCTACTGAAAACAAAAACCAGCTTCATCTTCAGCAGATTCAGCATGCTATAATCTGTTATTTCAGATCAAAGCCCCAAAATAGAAGTTTTGCCTTAAATCCGGATGGTCAACACGTGAAACCTTTATTTTCAATGTTAAAAAAAAGAAGCAATGCTGAGAAATGTTTTAATTCAACACTAAACAGATCAAAAACCAGATCTATTTATTTCCATCATAATTTCATTCTTGGACTCTAGTAGTGTCCATTTCCATGACTGGCAGTTCAAAAGAATCCTTATTTATGTGATCCTGGGCCTTACTGCTGAATTCATTCATCCTCCTAAAACAAGCCTTTTAAGCTCCTCCCCCTTTAAAGTCTGCCTCTTTTCAAATTCAGTGGGTAGAATATGTAGAAGAACCACAAGTCAAAGCATCCAAATCAACCAACAAATTGGCCATTTTTAATTATGAGCAACCACTGTTTAAACAGTAAATATGACAGGAAATTAATAAAAGGTCCTCTTTAAATATAACAGTTAAGCTGTATTTAAAATCAGTATATTATATATGATATGAGCGGCTAAATTATCTTCTCCTAAAAGCTTGAAGAGGTTATTATTGTACACTGTGACAGAAAATAAAATCTTCCACATCAGAATCACAGCTTCAACTTTGACATAAAACTAACTGGAAGATGGAAACTGACTTCTGTTGGTCAACTCAGAGTAACATTTGAGCTATTTTCATTGTTAGCTGTTGCCACCCAAAGTATTACAATTTAAAAAAATCCAAAGAAAAAGAAGATTAAAATGAAAACAAAACAACACTTGTAGCCATATTGCCCAGTTTCTGTAGTAAGAGTCACCCTAGCAGCTTAGGAGCTTTTGCATAATGTTTCATTAGTAAAAAAGGCACCAAATATTCATGACCTAGAAATTGGGTAAAAAAAACTTGAAGAGCTCCGAGATGGTTCCCTGAGGAACGCCTTCAAAATATTTTTTTATATTTGAAGTTTCTGTCATGAAGCATTTTTTAAATAATCTTTAGAAAACCCTTTCCTCCTTACATGTGAAACATTCAATATGGGTAGGTGAGGAAGATCAGGTTATAAAATTAAAACTTTAAAGGGACAGTTCACCACAAATTCAAATCTCTATATTTGACCTCTCGCATGTATACCTCTGTATCCGTCTACAGACTGCTTTGGTTTGAGTTGTCCAAGTGAGCTTTTTTTGTGCTGTTAAAAGTGCCAAAAACTACAGCAGAGAAGTCTATTTCCAGAAATCCTGACATAGTTATTCCAAAAGCAGTTCTGAGAAATAACAATTTTCTCTTTACCAAACTACACCCTGTACCACAACTCTTTCTTCACCCTGCAATAAACAGGCTCCATCTACCTGTGATGAAGTTGAACAACAGAATCAAACATTAATTGAATCACCTTGGCTGAGCTGCATTTAGCTTGCTGCGCTCTTCGTTTAGCTGTCAGGTGTAAACAGTGGTAGGAAAACAGTTCAGTAACGAGGTTTGCAGAGGTCTTTTTAGAGTAACTGGGCCACAACACAGGTGACATTTAGGTCTGTAACATAGACCAGAAGGCAAAAATATATATATATATATATAGGTATCTGGATGAATTTACAGCACTACAGGCCAAAGGGAAAACATGGAAGCTGGAATGTTGCAGCAAACCAATCCTTCAAGCATCCATACATCTGCAGATAATTCTGCTAAATGATAGCAGCAAATTTTAAAACTAACTCTGAGATGTAACTTTCCTTTATGATTAAAAAATATATATATATATAAAAACTGTAACAGTTGCAGTGTTTTTTTCCCCCCGGTGGGGCTTGTTTTCAGCTTGGTGTTGTCAAAGGTTCCTTGACGACTTTAAAATCTTCAAATTTTCCATGACTGATAAATCAAACAGAAAATGAGCGATCAGTAGATTCCAGTATCAGGTTCATTAAGTGGAAAGCACTATGCCGGATTAGTTTTTTCCTTGCTGTGGTGCTAGATTTTGAGATGAATTCCTCACCATCTTAACATGTTCGGTTAACTCCAACAGTCCACGATCTGCTGTTTTTATCCAGAACTATAAAATGATGTACTGCATTGCCTTTTATCAGGACCGTGAAACTTAAATGGATATTTAAAAGCAGAATATTAAAAACCAGTTGAGAATAATTGTCTCATCTAATAAAATTCAAACTGAGCTTTTCCTCCTCAGTGACTGAGCAGTTTGAGTCGAGCCAGCCAGCCGCCGAGCAGCGACGTGGACTGTTTGTTTACACCCTTAGTGGGAGAGACAGCGGCAGAAGTGGAGGCAGAAGCCTTTTTGGACCCCACTTCCTGGTAAGGTATGGTGGCTGTGTTGTGCAGGTTGGCGTTAATGTAGCACTGGCTGCCCCTGATATGGTCGACGCCACGTACAGATGGGTGACCTCGGTACGGCAGAGGGAAACACGGCTCCTCCTCCGTGATAGTGCTAATGCCCTCATTACTCCGATACATGTGCAGGACGTCCTTACCTGTTAGAAGACAACAGGTTAATTATTCGGCTTGTTTCATTTTAGCTGTGAGACCTTTAAATGACGGCTTTCATGTTCCTAAATACGACAACCTTGTACCGAAGAAGAAAGGAGGTAGTCCTACATACTGGATTTACATGCGAGTGAAAAGACATAATAAGCAAGTCCTCCTCCCTAAACGAGCTTCTATCCTTCCATCCTCAGTAACAGTTGACTTGATAAGTTACAGGTCAAAGCAAGTAAGCAAGTCTTTTTAAAGAAACAGTTGAGATAAATCTGGACATAACTGACGTTTCATGTTTCAATTGTTCATTTAAAAGAAAAGTAATAATGCAAACAAAGCAAAAAAAAAAAAGAATATTTTTAGAAATAAATTCGACACTGAACTTCTAAGGATGACTCCACTTTAAACCTCACAGGTTCATGCAGCAGTGTGTAAACTTCGCTCTTTTGTCGGCCTCGTGTTTGCCGTCAGTGGAAAACAGTCCACTTCTTCATGTGTCTTTATTTAACCGTTCATTAACTGCCTGTTATCTTGGACAAACTGCCAACATGCACCGTGCTCGTCAAGGTGAAGTGCTCTAACGCTCAGACTGAGCAGAGTATGAAATGAGTCGCGCAGATGCAGTGGCAGCTTTCGGGGTTAATGATTAACCAGGTAAAAATTCAAAGCACGCAGCCCATCCCTGCTACAGTCTGTCCTTGCCTTTTAATGAGTTGGACAGATGGCTATTACTGATAACTGTCAGATTACTGGCGCTCACTGCGTCTGGTCCAGCTGGACAGGTGGGACTTACCTTTCCTTCCCTGAGTACTGGGCCTGGAGAGCCGGTCAGACACGCCTGAAAATGCCTCCACAGGCATGGAGATGGGTCTGGGTTTACCTGCGAAGAGTCCAGAAAGAGCAAAACATCAGCTCCATCTCAGAGACACTACTCCTCTACTTCCACCTCAGGCTGACACTTAGCCAGATATTAGAGCACAAACCAATATGGCCCATAAACAGCTAGCTGCAGTCAGTCTAACAGAAATGTTTTTGGGGTTTTTTCTTCTTGGGAGAATCAGGCTGTTTTCTAAATCAATGATTCATCTTTAAATCCCCAAAGAACCACTCCTGGCTTAAGGTGTCCTTGATTACTATGACCCAGTAAAGCTTCAAAATATAATACAATGCATTCAGGTTGCTTTGTGGTGACTCCAGAGACAAAGGTGGCACTATATCCCAGTGTTTCCAACCAAAACCAGAACAAAACGGCTCCAAACTCAGCAGGGAGGAATTACTGTTCATGAAATCAAGCCTTAAAGTCAACAGAAGCTTTCTGAGGATACACAGTCTTATTAGTAGAAACGCTTTGTTTGGTTTGATGGGGCTAGATTGGGCCAGACACATGACATCATCTGATCTGCTATTCTCTCACATGAAATCACAGGGACTGAACTACAGAACTGGCAGGTTAACCTCATGTGTGGACATTTTAGTCTAGTCTCTTATACTGCCACTGTTCTATCGAAATGTAAAATGATTGTCCTCTTATGTGGATCTCATTTTCTCAGAAACAAAAATCAGGTAAAAAAAAAACTTTTTAGGGAATTCTTTGTTTTTACGTTCGTCAGGTCCCAATCAGCCCAAATAGCAAAGACAAATTAAAAACGCATGCCATGAAAGAGTTTGGGTCTCAGGAGGTTAAAGAATTGTGAGGTTAAAGTGAGCCTCTGACAAAAGTTCAGGGCTGCTGTGCATGTGTGAGAACAGTCTATGCATCAAGCAAAAAAAACAAAAACAACAACTAAAAAAAACAGTTGATTGTGGTTTTATGTGCTTTCACTTCCTGTGGTACTGTAAGTGTTGTATAACTCATCATAACCTACATGTTTTTCCCCTCATTGTGATGCTCTTATTTTGTCTTTGTGCTGTGATGACTGGCTGCTGGCTGTCGCTTCATATTTTGACCCTTGGGCATGGAATCACTCGGCCTATAAACTTAGTCTGGATATAAAACACTGGGACAGGACTAAACTTTTTCCTTCTTATTCAAAGTATAGTTTGAGCTTTGTTTTCATTGTTAGACTAAGCTCTAGAGCAGTGGTGGGCAACTCAAGGCCTTGAGGGCTGGTGTTCTGCAGGTTTTAGATGTGTCCTTGATCCAACACAGCTTATTCAAATGGCTAAATTACCTCTACAACATGTCTCGTAGTTCTCTGGAGGCCTGGTAATTAACTAATCATTTGATTCAGGTGTGTTTACCCAGGGTGAGATCTAAAAGGGCAGGAATAGCTCAGTAGGTAGAGTGGTGGCCCCATGATCGGAAGGTCGGGGGTTCGACTCCACTGAACGGCTACCCTGAGGTACCCCTGAGCAAGGTACCGTCCCCACACGCTGCTCCCCGGGCGCTGCACTGCTTCACTGGGTGAATGGGTTAAATGCAGAGGAACTATTTCCCTATGGGGACTAACACATACACATTATACACATTATACAAAACCTGCAGGACACCGGCCCTCGAGGCCTGGAGTTGCCCACCCCTGCTCTAGAGTAAGGTTAAGAGCCTTTGTGTCCTTACAGCGTGAGGAGGAGCGCTGCCTGAGGCGAACTGGGATAGGATGACTGGATTCAGGTGGAGGGACGGCAGACGTCCGGTTTTCCTCTGCTACAGTGTAGCGCCGCTGCCGCACGTCTGCATCCAGATGCGAGTTTGGAGACTTGGGACGCATTTTCACACCTGCAAATACGCTTGTGTTCCCATCTCTGCCTCAAGGAGCAGGAAACTCAGCATTACAGGCATAAAAAAGAAAATAAATAAAGATAATTCTGAAATCCTGAAGCTTGAGTGAGGTACTTACAGCGGGACATATGGCGCTTCTGGGGGAGGAGGGATATACAAATCCAAGATGGTCGTCTTCCCTCTCTTTCCAGGAGCATCTGAGGTTTCTGACTCTCGTGATTTATAGAGACTTGGCGCTCCCTGAGAGGTCTAATAAAGAAAAAAGACAAATTTAAGCCCTTTAATAAAGGAAACAAAAGAATCACATGTAACTAACACGTTTGGTTTGTCTCTTCTAATCTGTGTTTTTGGTTGCTTCTGTGTCTCAGCACACAACAGACGATGACTTTGTGAACTGCGTTTATCGTCAAACAAAAGCGAAAGTCGTTCCAGCTCAGAGGAGGCTTTTCTGTTTCCTTCCTCACTTTCAAGTTCTCACAAACACAGGAACTTCATTCAGCTCGTTTTCTGTTTCACCTGCACTTTGAAAAACACGTTTAAAAGACGTTTCAATGCAGCCACTTTTAACCATGCCAGACTTAATCCAGTCTGGCGATACTGTGAATGCTCCTAATTGTGAAAAATCCAACGAAAGACCAAAACAAGCAGAAACTGAGTGGTTTCATTACCACTTTTAAACCCATTTACACACACATACACTTCCCTTAAAAGGGCTCATTTCATCGTTAAGTTCATTTCATTGATTGTACTATTTGTATTTCCTTCTGATATCTGTACCTGAGCTGATGCAAAAATTTCCCCGTTGTGGGATCAATAAAGTCTTATCTTTATCTTATCTTATCTTATTCAGTCAACCTCAGGTTTGCTGCAGTATACCTGATGTTTACGAAGCAAATCTGATGAATCAGTTTTGAAATATGTAAAGACCCAGTAAGATGCTTCAATATAACTGCCAACATTTAAATGCCTAGGAGTGTTTAAATAAGGAGCAAGACATTTTTCTAAAGCCCTTTGATCAAACAAAAAACAGCATCATAAACACAAAGTGTTTATGATGCTGTTTAACCCTAGAACTCATGTACAGCTAAAACTAGCAAAAGTTTACTTTTTTCCTTATTTAAACAGCAGATTTATTAACTCAGTGTTTAAAGTCATTAAGAAACAAAGAAAAAAAGAAAACAGACAAAGTTGTTTCATAAACCAGCAAACAGCTGACGTCCTGCTGCAGTTTCTCACTTTCTTGCATAAAACACGGACGTTTAAAACACAGCAATGCAGTTTTTGGGACAACTTGTTTGTCATGTCAACTCAGTTTATGCCATCCCCCCCCCGTTTTCTGACAGGACCTTAATTCCCCAACACTTACAGATGAGTTCACCTGGGTGGGTGTGGCTCCAGTGGTGGAGCGCTTGTCTCACAAAATAAGAATAAGAGGTTCCATTAGTGACCCCGGTCTTTGCTACTTGATTCAGTCATCTGTTTTTAACACCAAGCTGACTGAGCTAACTTATTCTTAACTTATTATTACTCATTCTAATAGTTTCAGGCTTGTCATTGTTCCCACTTCACAAAACAAAAGATAAACAAATGTAAGTGCAGGTGGCGTAACCTTTGAAGTGAATGGTGGGAGTGACGATGAGATAAGAGATCTCAGATCTGTTTTGAAAGACTGAGATTAGAGCCTGAGCTCATCAGCTGAGCTACCCAGCGCCTTTCTGGATTCCTATCTCCCCTAAACACACACATCCTGGACCCCTGTCAGCACAAAACCCCTGAAGGTGGTTTGGTGAATGCAGGATTGTCACATTGTGAACTAAAGTGTGAGTCAGCCACCGCAGATCTGACATCAACGCAGAGTTTTTCCTATCTTCCTTTTTTTCAGGAAAAGGGAAGAAGGGCTCCATTGTTTCACCCGCTCACCTCAGAGGAGCTGTAGACTGAGCGGCTGCTGCTTTTTCTGCTCGAATCAAAAGCTCAAAGCTACGACAAAGACTGAAAACCACCACGTGCAGCTTGATTTTCTTACCGACACAGTCTGCTTCACTTTCATGCAGTGACGTCTGTCACAACACTACAGCTGCTGCAGGTTCAGGACCTGCGTCAACTACGCCTCAACTGGAAATTCTGCAGAAAGAATCCATTATCCTTCCACATTTACCGTTATTAACCAGAACTTTGTGCATTCGTGCTTTTTCTTTCTTTCCCCCCCCCCCACAGGAAAAACTTCGACTTCTCTAAAATCGAAAACACAATCACTCCCAAATGTCCAGTTTGAACCAGGAAAAAGAACCTCTCCTCACTTCTTTTTCAGGGCCAGTAGATGAATCTGAAGGCCAAAGTGTCAATAAAGTTATGTAGAGCTATTTCAAACTATGTTTCTTAATGCCATTATTTGTATTGACAACATATAAAGATGTAAGAAATGATATGGTGATTCTAAATATCACGTTATGTTGAGCTCTTCTTCAAGGTCAAATGTTCAGAAAATGTTGTATCTTTAAGATTTGCCCTTTACAAGCTCATTGTTTAATTTTAGAGGTTTACAAGAACATGTTTGCTTGTTTTAATATCAGAAGAACAAAAAACAAAAATCTTAACAAGGACTTTATCAGACGACTTCTTTGTTTTACAGTGAAGAGAAGTGTGTTAACAAGTAAAGGCTGGATTATAATCAGTCAGTTTTATTGGGTGAATTTGTGTCACTGTTTCAATCGTGACGACAAAAACAGGGAAGTGAATCATAAAAGCTTCATTGTGAATTTTGATGTTTTAAAATTCTGTTGTGCATCAGGAAAGCAAGAGAGAAGCAAACAGGTTTGAGTACGTGTTACGCCAAACACTGATTTATCTGTGGATGGGGAAATAAAACCTTCAGTTTCTCAGTGACTGAGTTCACAAAAATGTCTGTGTGTAAGAAAAAAACAACAACAAAAAAAACAAACAAACAAAACAAACAAAAAAAACAAACAAACAAAAAAAAGAAAAACAGGTAATGTAGCGAATTTGAAATTTCAGGATATACAGACTACCTGCTCAATTCTGCTGCGAAGTTTTTCGCTGATGAAAATTCTCTTTTCGTGCTTACAAGCACACAAATAAACTCTCCTGAGCCGGGGGCTGTTAGGACTGTTAATCTGCATTTCAGATTCATTTTGGGAAGTCCGAATACTGAGCTCATGTTACAGCGAAAAAGAGAAGCGAGAATACATTAGAAAACAAAAGACTCCAGATCATGTTCAAGCGTTGCATTTTACACAGAACTTTAGGCCTGAATTCCTCATTTTTCTTGTGCAATCATCATGTTTTTGGTTTCATCAAACTATGTGGAACTTGTGGATAAAAAAGGTACACAGCAAAATCTCCAGTGTTAAATTAACACTGGAATATTTCTAACATTTTGAGTTATTTTCCAGTGATAGAAAATCAGCCCTGCTCAGTGTTAGCCATTGTTAATCTTCAAAACTGACTAGGTTACTTTTAAACATATAACACTGTCAAAAGTGTTAATTTAACACTCAACAGTGTTGTATTTAACACTCAGAGGAGTGGACCCATATAGACACTCTCCAGTGTTAATTTAACACTGGAGATTTTGCTGTGTAGAAAAACTGCAACACAAGTACTTGTTCATTTCTACTCCAGCTTGGGATTTCCCACATCATTTGACCTCTCCATGACAGGAGAATAATCTGCCACCACAGAGGGCCTCCATCAGGAAGGATGAAAAGGAGGAGACAGTCCCTGGAGTTAGTCGTTTATTTTGCTGAGAAGCACTTCAGCACAATACAAGCGGCGGCTCACCTGCACAAGCGGCGGCCTCCAGCGCAGGTTTTTCAGTGGAGCCGGTGCGAAGCTGGCAGAAGGTCCAGAGGGCCTCTTCTTCAGCATCAAGACAACACCTCCAGACTCCGCCCTCAACTTCCCCACCAGGTGCTTTAGCTGCCAGCCCACCTGGACCAACCAGAGCAAAAGTCAGAGAATTGCAGCCTCTAGTAGAGAGCGCTAGCATGAGGAAAGACCTTAAACTTCACGACCCTGAACGTCAGCGTTTAATGAAGCATTTCACGTACTGTGAGCTGTGAACTGTCATGAAACCTGCGGAAACGGATCCACCTCTTATACTTGGCCTTGGTTTAGTACTGTCTGAAACAAGCCGTTTATTGGCTTACAGTCAGTTTCATGTAATTCACATCACATTTACAGTTACATGATAATAAATATTTTATTAAGATCAATGCATTTGCATGATTGTAAAATCTATAAATCTCACTAATAATTATTTGGAGTACGTACATTTAATAAATATTGTGATATCTTCATTAATGAAAAACATGTTAAAGCCAACTTCCTTCTGATTGGCTGCTCCTGCTAAAAATAAGCATATCTGAACTGTAGGTGGGTGGAGCTTGTGTTTTCTTCGCCTATCTGAAATGGTTCAGAGCAGTCTGAAGTCTGACCTTTTATTTCACAAGGCCACGTTTAACATTAGTGTTCACTGTTGTAGCACTAAATATATGACAGAAAGGAAAAAGTCCTGCATACTGAAAAGTCGCAACACTTCAGTTTATACATAAGACAAAATAATGTGTCATCCAAGAAGATTGTTATACAACTAATACCTGAGAATCCTCAGGTACTTGACACTACAGTCAAGTGTTGAAGCTACGTCCTGCCTCGCAGACGTGTGTGGGATCTCTCCATCTAAGAAAATGACTAAGGCTATTTCCCAAAATGATGAGAAACTTGTGGCTATTCGACTCACCACTGTCTGTTTGTTGACCTGAATGACTTCATCTCCAGCGTGAATCCTCTGGGTTTTATCTGCCGGAGACTGAACAGCACACAAAGAGAAGCGCAGAGTTTAACAGACTAACATTTCATTGACTGCATGTTTCCATGATCTCTGGTAGTGATGAAGACTTTCAGGAGAGATTTTTTAAGTCTATAAATGGCACATGAGCGGCGAAGAAGACCCAGAGGCTCACTCACGTTCTCTGTTGTTCCCGTGATGACGTGAAGCCCGTCGTAGGTGGATTTGATGTAAATCCCCTGAAAGATAAAACAGAACTTAAACATCGATCTTCTGCATAAATACACCTCCCACAGTCCCTCTGTAATTCCTCGCTGCAGCGGTGGCGATGGGGTTTTCCTTTCTGGACCTACATCTGTTTCTGTTTTTGATTCAACGCTGGCTGTGGTTCATGGCGTAGCACTAAAATACCTGTTAATGATTCTGAGGGGAAGTGGGGTCATATTGTGGGTTTTTCTTTTTACAGCAGTCAGTACTTATTGGACAGCGGCGTCCCGCTGACATAGCCCAACAGGGAAATGATCATTTCTGTCCCATTTGTGTATTTTCTTTTTTTATTCTATGCCCTTTAAAAGAAAATCCTCACCAGTCCCTCCCCAGGCTTGACATTGGTGATGTGAACCTCCTCCAAACAGGCCATTTCCCTTTTTGCGGGGTCAGAAGTTGCTTGGACAGTTTTCTCACAGATGCTGTTGAGCGCTCGGGACTGAAAAACAAGAAAATATATACAAATAGGTTCAGCTTGTCCAATGGATGAATACATGCAAGTGTTCACCCAGTTATCAGGCAACAAGTGTATTACAGTGTGTTATTACACTGCTCACTCTTCTGTCCCATACTGCAACCCCAAAAGTTATTTCAAAAGATATAAGAGTCTGATTCAGATTTTATACACTTTTATAAAACTGGAAGCCTTTTTGAAACCACAGGTGTCACCCACCTGGTAGTTATTAAAAAATGCCAGTCATTGTTATTTTGTATAATTATGCATATACGTGGGTTACATTGATTTTGTAAAGGTGTCATTCATTATGTAGGTGTGTATCTATGTAGGTGTGTATCTATGTAGGTTTGCGATTTATACACCTGGGCCTTTCCATCCTCAAAATGGGCCCGAGGTGGTGACTATGCACCTGACTGGTTTGTGTAAATATGAGTTAAAGTCTGTGTTGCCTTATTTAACACTAGTTTTTCCATATTGCTGTTGTTGGTTAAACCCTACCTGTTTTGACCATATGCAACAATGTCTAATTATATAAATAATAAAACAATACATTTCTGACTGCTAACCTTCTGGAATCAAACTCTACACACCAGCTTGTACACTGCTTGAGTTTCACGGTTACATTTTAAACGACATCAACTGCATATTTGATTTCATGACTTGTCTTGTGGTTACATTTTAGCGTTTTATAGCTTGTGTAATATCATTGGACTGAAAACGAAACAAGGTACTTTTTGTCATGCGTATTCTCTCGAATAAAGAATAAAACATGATTCAAGACAGAAAGCCATTGGCAGCATGGTGGTCTTAGCTTACATCTCTCATGATGACTATAAAGTGCTCTAAATTTAGTCTGAAATGCTGAATCGCCTCCTGCACCAAATCTGCCTGATCCAAACCTCTGACCTTTCAGTGGAAAAGGGAAAGAAAACAACAGATGCAACAGGAGTTGGAAAAGCATCAAATAAAAGCTCCAAATACGGACGTGGGGACGGTGCTTGGTTTTGTTGTACGGGAGAAGAGCTTGACGCCTCTGCAGAACGAGAACAGCCTCATATTATCATCACAAATGACCAGACACCCAGGCCTGGAGCGCAGCACCGAGCCCGAGCTCATGGGAAGCAGAGAGCTGACCAGGAAAACACAAACCAGCAGGAAATTACAAGTAAACCAGGAAAACATGCTCCTCTGGGGATATAGCTGGTCAGCTTCCTGCTGTTTGTGTTTTTCAAATATGGTGACTTTATTGCTCCCCTTACAAAAACAAAGTAAATTTGCTTCATAGATATTTATCCCATAAAGTACTGGAAATATTACTAAAGAAATAATGCAAAACCAATGTTATACTTCAGCAGTTTTTAGGACTAAATCTTTAGTTCATGAAAGACACTTTTATTCACATTATACGCGCCCATCTGTCTCCATGAGGATTAAAACTGTGTGTACATTAAACATCAGGTCCATTTCCAGCCACGTTCTGTTTACTGTAAGCTGAAGCTTTTCTGTCCACTTGTCACTATAAGCCAAGTTTGCCCAAGTTAATGTCTTATAGATGTGACGAGTACAGAAAAAGTAGACTCAAAGAGCTTTTCCTGTGTAAGAAAACTCTGATTACTTACATATCAAATATCCTCTCACCACATGAATTTAAACAACGTGCATGTTTAAAATGAACATCCACCGCTGTAACAGTACAGCAGTGCTACTGTATAAAAAGAGGTCACATGACAAACTGGCTATGAGAAGGAAAGTGACTGAACTTCATCCAAGTGTGAATCCTGAAACAACAGGAAGTCTTATCTAAGACAGGAAGTGGATGTGCCTGAGCCGAATAAACAAACCTGCAGCTTTCTCACACACACACACACACACACACACACACACACACACACACACACACACACACACACACACACACACACACACACACTTTGAACAGAGGAAAGAAAAGCAAAAGCAGCACTCACCACTTCCAGAATCTTTTCCTCCATCTCATAAACTGTGCAGTCCTGGAATTACAGACATAAACACAGAGACTAAGATCTCACAAACATCTGTCCAACATCTGCTTTATTATCATCACTGTGAGAGAAAACAAAAAACAAAAAAAAAATATCAGAGAAACAAGGCAGCCCCTGCCTTTGGTTTTTTTTAATTGTATGCTTTTATTTTGAAGTGGCGTATGACACAAAAACAACTGATAAGAGTTGGGAAATTACCCATGCTGGTAAGGAAAACAGAGTCACATGATTAAACTATGTGACCCAATTTAGTATTGCTTCAAAAGCAAATCCTGTTCACACTAAATTGAATTAGGTGTCAGGATGGACGAGAAGTTCATGAACACAGATCTGAAGTCTGGATGTCCTTGGTAATATTTCACGTTAGAAGACTGAATTTGTAAAATCTGATATCAAACAAAATCTCCATACAATGTCATTCAGTGATGGCAATCAATCAATGCTTCACCTCCTCTTCTTTAACTCCTATTCTTACTGTCTTCTGATCAATTTTCTAATATTGTAATTTTTTAATCATTTGCTAAATAAGACTTTTTCCACACAACATTCTGGTGCCAAACAACTACAGCTGTGTTTTGTATGGGGTCTCGCCTTGACAGTCATACCTTTACAGTTAGTTATGGAAGAGAATTAAAAGTCATGACGACAGTAAATTTATTTTTATGTTGTTCTGTATTTGGAAAGAACTTTCAGGCTAATATCGTGTTACTGTACAGCAGACAGAATATTTTCATCTTGATGGTTAAAGAAGTTTTTTGTTTCAGAAAACAGATGCAGTGGAGCATTTTCACATCTGGGGAAAAGGAGAACTTGCTCATATCAAATTTGGCAGGTTTTCCATTCAGAAGCCAGAACTGTGAGTGTGGCAAACAAACACGGGAAAGGAGAAAGGGAATCAGCGGCAAAACAAATATTTGAGAAATGACAGCCTACAGGAGAGTGAAACCAGGAGGCAGGGACGGTGAACGCCTCCCAGAGACACCGAGAGGATTCCTGCTGCGGTCGGAGAAATAACAGTTCCCCGTAAACACGCTGACAGGATGATTGCATGACAGCGCAGCAGGGCGACGCCTCAGAAGGCTCTGCAGACACATGCAGGGAGGTGGCACGCTGCAGAAAACTTCCAAGTGCACATCCGCTTCTGAATACTTCAATAAATGAAGAGAAATCCAGCTTATTGCAAAATATGAAGCTCTGAAACAAACTTTTGCCGTCCCTAAAGGAAATTATAAAGTTCTAAACTAATGAAACGTCTGGCTGATTTGCAGCTGAAGTATTCTGCCGTTGCATAAAACATGTCTGTACGCCTCAGCTGCATTAATATGCATCATGTTTGAACTTCTCACACAATTAGTTCCCTCTTATTTTGTCGTGTGACAGCACGACTGCCTCAGGTAGACTCTGCAACGATGTAAAGGGTTACATACAATTCATCACTGATTCATGACTTTATGCTTGGTTGCACAAGACTTTGTGTAGAATAGATCTTTAAGCTGTGGATTTAGCATTAACAGAGCTGAGAAAACCTGATTTTTTTCACTTTTCTTTATGGGATAACTGATAGCTGAGAAGAAGGAGATGTGAAACAAACTGTTCTGTGACGCTAATTCCCCTCCTCATGGTAACTGTACAGTGAGTGAATTTTTTAAAAAGTCTCTTAATAGTTTATGCTTGTGCATAATTAGGGGCCTGTCACTTTAAATGACGGGTGAAAAGCACGTGAGTGGTTGTAGCCAGTCTCCGTTTGTTAGGCTTCACCTCAGGTAAACTTCCCAACTATGTTTTTGCTGTCAGTGCTTTTAGAGCATTTTAATGCAACTTTCTGACAAATATTATTCCTCTGTGTGGTAAAGACATTGAAATTAAGAGAAATTCGCAGGTTTTATAATCAAGCCAGCTATCATTAGCTGATAACTTAGCTCCACTACCTCAACCAAATGGTCACTTCTGGCTCCAGTAAAGTGGACTACCAAAATATGAAAACTGAGGCTTCAAAATGTGTTCAAAAGCTGACATCAGGGGTATGTCCATCTTTTAAATACAGTCTATAGCTTACTCTGTCCCTTAAGGAGTGTAAAACTGCTTAGATGACATGTTCTTTGGGCAGCAGCATTTTAGGATGGTGCATGAATATACGTCTTCACAGAATTGGGATGCTTCTTAATTATAAATGTAAAACTTTTAAAATGTATTCAGGACACGTACTTGACATTTCCCACTCTCCATGAACTGGTTTTGTTGCAGTTCCACATCTTGTGCTTTCATTTACATTTTAGTAATAATCTCAAAGTTTCTAAAGTATGAAACATGTAAGGATCTCAGCTATCGGAAGGAGATATGCCATCAAAATGACTGTGCTCATGTATACAGTAGTTATCTGGAGCTTCTTCATGATCATCACCACCAACAACAACAGATCCAGAAAATAAACATTTTAGTTCATGACCTCCTTCCTCTCTGATGTGTCTTTATGACAAGCTGCTGCACACAGAAAACATCAGAGATCTGTTTCTCTTTTAAGGTCTCATGTGGAGATTGTATTTCCAAGAGTGGATCTGTTAATCACTCAGGAAAGCACAGAAACACTGAAGAAAACACAGAGCGGCGTCTGAGCGTCACTGACCTTCTGGACGGTGGAGGTGAGCTCCAAACACAGCTGGATGATCTTGCCTTTGGTTGAGGTGAAGTCATTGGCACTCGACAGAGGAGTCCTAGCAAGAAGAGAGAAACTAAAATTATAGAATCATGTCAGTGCTGGCAGACAACAGGGCAACGTTTTAAAACGGATTCAAAATACGAGCAGGGCCACAGACTATTCGGTCTCTTTATACACTACCTCTGATCTTTTACTGCTTCACACTGATCGGCCATGAACAGCCAATGGTAAGCAAGTGAAAAACAGTGGAAAAAAAACAGCATGCAATGCTGAACACTTTAAAACACATTTTAAAAAAGGACAGAACATCAAAGAAATGAATGAAAATTTGACTTTCTGTAAGTTTTCATTAACTTCAGATCATAATAGCTGTTCCAACCCAAACATATCGAGTATGAAAATTTTTTGGATGAGATAACTGGATGGAGACTGAATAAAAAGTGGCCCCAGGTGTTTCTGGGTGAGCGAGCTGACACACTTCAGATGTCAGGTGCATTATGGGGCATCCATGTTTGTTTCCAGCTGCTGCAGCCAAGCTGGAATGTGTTTCAAGCTGATACAAGCTGCAAAAAAGCTGAAGGAGTCAAAGCGGCGATGCAGTAAACTGGAGCAGTGCTGCGAGGAAACACGATACTAAAATAATCAGAACGGAGGGGAGAGTACAACCGCTATCTTAGAAGGAACAAAGTTGTGCACTGAGCTGCACGTTATGAGTGAACTTCTGACTGACACGTTAATAAAAGCAAATGCCATGTTAGTGAAAGTGTTGTGTGAGCAATTATGCAAGTACAGTTAAATTTACAAATCCAAAAGAAAGCCTGGATGAAAACATCAACTGTGACATCATGGTATCCAGTTTTATTTTTATGCTTTTTACGAGATCGCGGTTGTTTTAATGAGCAAATAATGTTTCGTTTTTAATACCAGGATACTCTGAATGCCGTCGTGGTTACCTGTCCAGCCAGGCCAGCAGATTCTTGGCGGTGCCGATCAGTTCGACTACGGCGGTGAGGAATTCATTGGTGGGCTGATTGGAATTTTTGCTGTGGTAGGCGGGGTTCTTCCTGCGCTGCGTCACGGCGCTGCTCAGGTTGTGGTGCGCTGTTCTCATCTTCCCCACCAAAGTCTTCAGGTTGTCCGACTCCACGCCATAGTTCTGTTAAAGAAAGATGAAAGATTCAGTGAAACAAACCTGCTTCTTACTCAATTATTAAACATAAAGACTACACTTCCCATCAGCACTGTCACTATTTCCTGGCTCACTAACCTTAGCACAAGTATGCTGCCGCAGGAAACTCTGAAAGAGGCACTGCGGAAACGTTACACTGCACGAAGCTGCAGTTTGAGGAGTCCACATTGTATTTTGCACCTCAAAGTACTTTTTGTTTGAGAACACACAACAATGTTCAGGAATGATTGGAGGGAATTTAGAGATTCCCACGACCCTTGACCACAAACACACCCTGTCTCCCTAATGAAAACACACACACAAAAACCCCACACACATTCCTGCAAACCAGTCGCCATAGCGATTATGCGACTTAAAAAAAAAAAAAAAAAAAAAAAAATTCCCCACCACATCAACGTCAAACTAAATGACTCACAATGAAATGACTCATCAATGCCACGCGTTTAATTAATCAGTTTAATGAATCTGATACCTTTTTGTTTATTTTCATGAATAAGTGCAGATGTGTTACGTTTATGTGTTATTACATCTGCAGGTCTGAACACGACCTTTGATTCGCTTTGTCGCCTGCAGCGATTCAGATGTTTGAGGCTTCATGACGCTCAAAGACAAACAAAACATCTGGAGCCAAATCGACGTTCCACCTTGACTGAACGCAGAAAACACATCCTTCATAACACAACATGACACCTGACCTCATGTTTCAGGCAGAACTTTCAAATCGTGTTAGAAAGGATGTGATCCCTAGGTGTCAATCAGAAAAGAGCTCAGGATGATGCTGGGCTGTGATGGAGTGAAACAAGGAGCATAACTATCAGAAGGTTTTTAGGAGGTTCAAGTATTTTAAAACTTTCAGAAAATGACGGCACTGAAGTGAAAGATCTCTAGAAGTATTACAGATCAAACAAAATTTATAAGGTCTTCAAAAACAGAGAAAGTACCCAATCTGCACATTTGAACAAACTGAACCAACAAATTTTCATCATCTCACATAAATAGAAGCTTCTCTGGTAGCAGATTAATTGTGTCAGCTCCACTCTTTTCATATGGAGAGGCAAAACTGCCAAAAATCATAAAGAAAAGAGAGAACAACTATCTCACACAATCTGCACACAAAATCATTTATAAAATGCAACATTAACCAGAAATCTTGCCAACATCTGGATAAATTAATATGCCAAACACATCAAAATCTATAGAAAATGTTTAATGTAACTGTCAGTATAAAACAATGCTCGTTTCCTCTTTTCTTCCACATTATTATCCCCAGAGCATCATCTCTGTAATTTCTTTTTACGTCTGTTGTGGAACAGAGACAGCTGCCTCCAGTCAATCAGGAGACCTGAGCTGAAACAAAAAACATCTTTTTCCCTCAACAGCGGTGAACCCAACTGCAGGCCTCCCTGATCATTGAGTGCATCATGATTGTTACACAAAATCTGGGTCATTAAGAGCCTGTGGCTGCCTAATGTCACTCCAATTATCAGAATAAGTCTGTGGTATGTACTGAGGGTTAAAGTCGGGAGAGAAAAGGCCTCTCTTGTTCTGTTAAATGAGCCTCAGTTGAAAACTGATCATGTGACAAGACGCTGGAACAAAACTCTTCCTCTACATGCTGAAAACTGTTTGAATGTGTGTGTGTGTCAGGGGAAGGGTGGGGGGGTCTCTGACAGGTGGGAGGGTCACATCTGTTTCCTGCTCCACCCCAAAATGCAGCAAACTCTGCCTCATGCTGCAAAAAATATCCACACCACATCATTTGACCTTGCTTGAATGCTGCAGGAAAACGCTCCCTGAAACTTTGGAGCTGTGTGTGCTCTGATCGCAGCATTGATTGGTTAGTTTCAGTGTGATGTCATAACTGTATTTTTCCAGAGGTACGTGAAAGCATTTCAGGAAATGACACGTCGCTTGTGCCCGTCACATGGCTGAGGGAGGATGTGGGATACAGACTAAAGCTCTGAAATACGCTACTGTCAGGTTGTTCAGCCTTACCTGGGGTCAGGAATCTAATAAAGATCAGCTAATTGCAAACACAAATACAGTATGAAGAGGGGTCTGACTAGCACTCTTTAAGTTGCCTTTCCTTATGACATTCCTAAAGACTGAATCATATGACAGACAAAGCCGTTATGAACCAGAAGCAAATAAATTGTCATTTATTTGGGCAAATCCCCCACTGTACTAACGATTCCACCGATTCAGTAAAGGACTAAATGTTACAATCCCGGACAATGCATTGCTTTTAATGTACAAAATCTTGAGGGATGGCTTGAGGGATCAGATATATATCGGATGACGATATAAAAACATCTATCGTTTCATTTTACGCTATCGTTTGTTTCGTGGTGTCGCAAAATAAACTGTTTACGGCAATATTTTTTCACCGTTTTGATGGTCACTGTAGTGGCTATATAATTTCATAAATTTTTCTCTTTCTCTTATATTTTATATAACCACACTACGGACGGACAAGCGCCTGTTTTTTTTATGCGTTGTGGTTAGGAACAACGACGGTAACGCCATCGCGTGTCCGCTTGTTTATGTTCCACATAAACCTTTCACAATAAAGCTCAAGATCCTGTTGAGACTTTTCTAAATAAACTGAATCACGTGAAAGAGCAGATTATTTACGGATGAGAAGTAAAAAAGAGCCATCAGGTGCTAAAAAATAAACCTTAGACTCAAACGTTAGAACAGGCTTTTCCCGGCAGCAGGCCGTGTAATTAATACTCACAAAGAAAACGGCGGCTGTTACAACTTATGTCTAAAAATGTATAGTTTCATGCATCGGTTAAAACACTCGACTCCAGCTACATGACGCGCAGCTGGAAACACTTCCCGCAAGTCGAGCTGCCCGAGATTCACAGAATTTACAGAAAATGTTGCATTTTTGTGATTTATATCGTTATCGGATGATAGATGTCTTATATCGGGATATGAGATTTTGGTCATATCGCACAGCCCCAGCTGTTATGAGGAAAAGCCATATATATAAAAAAAAAAAGACTTTTCACTGAAATGTTGGGAGTTTTAGGAATCTTCTCTTCAGCCAATGAAGTATTCTGTGTTTTAATGCTTTTCACATTTAAACAAACATTGAAAAGTTCAGTTACAGATGTCTGCGTGTAAATGTCATATTATCAGATAGCAGTCAGACAATCTGAACAACTATACTGGAGAAAAGTTGATATGGTGGACACAGTAATTTGTAGTTAGTGCGGTTGATAAGTGTCTGTTGTGGTCACTTGTTCTTTTATCGTCACCATTTGTTGGCGGGTACAGCAGAGTGTCAGTCTCCATTTAAAAAAAGCCACTGAATCCTATTCAGGCCAGTCACAACATTAAACCTCAGCACAGCCTGTAAATCCCCCTTTTCACCACCACCCAGACGTTAGAGCCCATAAACAGCTGACTGAGGGGCTCTGTGTGTGCTTCAAAACTTTAAACGGGTCACACCAAAGTCTGCAGCCACTACACAGCTATTATGAAGCCTCAATGTTAGTTTTTCAGGGTCAGGTGATTCGCACATCCAGTCTGCCTTTTGCAAACCAACCTACCTGCTAGTTAACTCCACCTTTGTGTCTGGATATGGTTAGCCAGCCTAAGCTGGAGTGACTTTCAGGATAATTTAATTTCAACATCACTACTACCCTTTCTGTTTTCCTTCCAATATTAACTCTATGATAGATGAAGTTTCCTCTTATGACGTTCTCCATGCTGAGTCACCGGATCATTTACTCTTCTGTCGTCTCTTTGTTTCAATGTCCACGTGTCATCGGCTCAAGTCACTGGTTATTTCATTCATTACTGATTTTCATGCATAACTGACGTGCTTTTAAACAAAGATTTCTGCTCCCGTTTGACACCTTCTGGGCATTAAAAACATATCACACAGCTCTGTGTTTCACAGCGAAACAATTTTTTTAGAAATCATATAAATGTTTGCCATTGATTTGTTTGAGTGAAAACAGGAATACTGAACTTTTTAGCCACGACCGACTAAACCAAAACTCAGTTCCACTAAAGGGCACAACAGGAGAATCACAACACAAACTACTGCTCAACTTTCATTCATTTGTGGCATTAAACCTAAAAAACCGAAGATAAACTCTGTAGTTTCCTAGAAAATCCCTCTCTTGCTCAGTTTTCAGACTTTCTGAGAAAAACTGTCCAAATTTATCAGACACAGTAGGATTCTGATCACAGCACTGGTCTTATGATTGTTATGATGAACACTGAGCTGTTTTAATGCCCCCTCAGGCAGCGTGTAATGTGCATGGTGGTAGCTGTGGTGCTGTTTTTAAATGCAATTGAAACATTTATTTAAAAGAAACAAATCTTTGCTCTAGAAACTTTTACACAAGGTTTACAGCACTGCCATCAGTGATGGACAGAAAAGGATCATCTTCTGCTCTGCTGCTGAACTTATAAGCATCAGCCAATGAGTCTAAGCAAAGATTCCCAAACCTCCCTCCTTCCTGGACTCTCCAGACTTTCCAAGGCATTTCCAGTCCTGAGCCTCCCCTGGAGTGGACTCCCTGGACAAGCCAGAAAAACATGACAAGTGGCCAAAAATGGATGGAAGCTCAAACTGTGAAGCTCAAATTGAGATATCCCCTTTACTAACTGCTAACTCAGTTAACTCCAGTGCATGCATTCGCCTACAACATTTTTATGGTTTGTAACACAAGCCAGGTGTTTGTGTGGTCCAGACACCATCTCAGCAGAGTCTCACACGGAGAGAAGCTTTGGCAGTTTCTCATCAGCATCATTAGAAATTGTTTGATTGAACAAGAATTGGAGGTCAACACTGCTAAAGACATATCTCAAAGGACTTGAAACAGGTATATTTAACATGCTGACTCATGAGTGATGACAGCGGACACTGAAATCCACAGTTATATAGTAGAGGAACATTTCTAAACAGGAACGTTATCAGAAGTAAAAAGAGAATGTGGGATTTTCTGATTTCTAACTGACCAGAGCGCAGAGCAGATCCACCGCCTCCAGGATCAGCTCCTGGTGTCCAACCCTCGCCACGCCCAGAGACAGCAGCTCCTGGTGGGACATCCTGAGCAGCTTCTCCCCATCCACCTGCAGCTGTTGGAAGGATGGGATGTACTGCTGCAGGCTGTCATCCAGACCTGAGAGAGACAACGACAATGAAGCACATTTAATGTTCACAGAACAGGTTATTGATGAAATTCACCATTTTAATTCAGCAAAACTCAGGTTTGAAATTTATTTGAATAAACTGACAAATTCATCAGGGATGCAACACGATTAGTGTTTTATAACAGAAGTGCTTTTGATTGCTCACATTTCTAGGTTGTATATCATGGATCACCAATCAGCCTGGAGTTCTTAAGGCACACACATGCAAGTAAACCAGAGCATGACTTCAGCATCTGAGTTTCAGTGAAAGTCATCTCTCAATGATCCATTCAGGTCTTACAGCAAACAGCTGCTGAGTCAACATCGCCTTATTGACTCAATCAGTCACTGTGACAGCCAACAGCCTGGCAGCGTCCTGCCAGCTCACCAAACCACACCTTTTCTTAAATCCATCACCTCCGTCAACCAACCAACAAGCAAACTATTTTCGTCACCTAATAACAGACCAAGAAACACATTCCTGTATAAAGGAATACGTTTCTTTCAATAACTTACTGTCTGTTTGTTAGTCCTAGACTTTGTTTCAAGTATAATGTTTTTCTGATTTTATTTATCTAACTTTACCTGAGTAGCTAAAGATAGCTAGGACAATTTTAATTAGCCCCATTTAGTTTTTTTAAAATCTCAGTCTCTCTGTTACAGTCGCCTCATTTTGTTGTTTCTTACAATCTCAACACTTCCTGTATATTTCAAATTGAAAGTCCTATAGCACTTGTAACTGTACAGAAACCCTTCACATCTTAATGAGGCTTTTATTGTGAAACATTTGCAGGAACAACACTCAAACTAATTTGATTTGAAGAAATACATTTGACAATTTAAGCAGTAGTTATTAATGTTATTAATGCATGACTTACTCTATCACAACAGAGAATATGCGAGAAGAGAGCTTTACTGTGAAAGGAGGGAACAGGATGAGACCTTTTCCCCCCCACATGTGTAGAACAAATTGAATTTCTGGCATGAATCAATCCTTGACAGCCAACTCAACCACACGCGTGCATGTGAACATCGTCGGGGAGCTCACGTGTATTGAACTCGTAGCACTAATCCTCTGTACCATCATCACAAATCTACGGCTACTGTCACTTAATACTCAATACTCAAATCATCAAACCATAAAGTGTTGGTTCATTTAACATTTAATAGCTCTGCCAGTAGTGGTTAATGAGCAGGTTTGCATGCTTAATGACATCTTTCTCTGGTGGCCCGGTATGGTCATACTGGGCACCCCACTTTCAGCCCCGTGACCTCATGAGACCTCAAGGGAGATGGCGCCCGTTTCAGCGGCGCCACTTTGCACCCAACATTCACCTCTGACCTCTGTGAATGAGTTCAAAGAGTTCTCTTAGCTGGATCAATAAAATGAGCAATCACGCACCAGTTACTGTCTGACACACATGAGCACAGAAAATGTTCGCTGCAGGGTTTTTGGATGTGTTTGGTTGGGAAGAATATGAAAAACTCAATAATGGGAAAATATTAAGCATACATGCACACATTGTACGCTAAAGAGAAGAACTGTCTACAGCAATTTAACAGTTCAACAGCCTCTACAACTCTCCGTTCTGCCAGCGTGAAATCCTCCATCTCAAAGTTCACTCCACAGCATTGTTTTTGTTCAAAACATTTCAACGAGTTCTTTTTCTTGATTTAAGTTCAGACTTTAATGACCCACAGGAATCCTGCATCATACTAAAAATAAATGTTAGAGTTTTAGCACACAAGCTTTCAACAAATGGCAGATGATGATTATGTTATGCAGAAGCCGAGTAGCAACTGGCCAACAAAATGTCTGGGAGGGTGAGAAGAAAACAACTGCCCCAGCATGTGGTCATTAAAGAAGCTGCGACTCCTGTTTGTGTTCGGGACGACAGATGGCCCACGCTTTCTCTCTGACAGCAGGGAGGAACATTCCTCTTAACTAACTGCTGACGGGACACCTCCGAGTTCAGCAGCCTCTGACACAGAGTTGCACAGAGAATACAAAGCGTGTTTATTTGCTTACTGATAGTACAACGGTAAGATTCGATTAATTTTGGTCTTTATTATAAAAAGGCCAGAATAAAGACTCACAGGATTTCAGCAAAGTTTGAGGGGGTGAAATTGTCTGGGAAGGACTCCAAATCAGGCCCCAGCAGGAGGATACGGGTCGTCTGCTCATCCCCCAACAGGGTAAAATTGAGACCATCTGGGGGAGGGATGGGCAACACTTCAGGACATTCTCAGAGGGCCAGACTTTAAACAACGGATTTAAACATGCATTGTCTTTTGATCCCCTTCCTATCATTTTGAAAGTTAAGCACTTAGTACTGAGCCTTCCTCATAGAGTGATCTGGTCACCACTCTCATCCTGCAGAATGACAGACTCCAACTCCAACTCCAGCTTCTTGGACTGCACCCAGCAGTCCTGCATCTGATTTGAAGATCTGCTTCCAGAACCTGCTGCAGGTGGAGAGCTGAACGAGTCACAAACAGCAGCTTCAGATTGTGGATGGGATGAGAAAGTCACTGAAAGACAGTGATACTGATACTGCTCCTTTATTGTCACAAAATATATTTAGTTTAATTTGAGGTGGTAATTAGCAATGGATCAGTTCATGATAAACAAGAACAAGTTTGAGATCCCTCCATTAAAGCATGTAAATTAAACTTTAATTAAAAATTCTCCATTCATCAAACTAAAAGAAAACGAGATACTACTGTGAAAGCCTTGAACTCCTATATCTTCACACATTCATTTTGGTTTCTGCTCCAGTTCAGTTGCTCCTGAAAGTTTCTCAATACACCCAAATTGAAACTGTGACCATACTCCCAAACCTTCCTCAGGTAAATATCCACAATTCCTGCTCCTTCTAGGTTGTAGCGCATCTCCACACTTCAAACTAAACTCCCTCTGCTGTTGGTCAGAGCTGGACAGCAGTTTGCATTCAGCAGGAATGTGTTGGTGACAGCCTGGATCACATTACTGTCACCCGAGGAGGCCGATAATCTCTCAGCTGCACAGCAGGGTCGGCTAAACGTCACACGGAAGCCAAATCGCCTGCTAATGAAAGCATGATAACAAAAGACTGAGTCTCCCTGAAAAGCAGAGACAACTACCATCATAACATAAGCAAACATGAGTTTCTGCTAAGCTTCTACACTTGATTCTTCCTGTGATGCATAAACATCCTGCTCAGATGGGAAACGTTTGATAGATTCAGGTCTGAAAACCAATGGCTTAGACAGTTTGCTCAAATTATGGGAGATTAACAAGTTAAATAAAATAGATAAAAGAATAAAAACTCAAGTCCAACACTCAGGTCTGGATCCAATGTTCCAGCAATACATAAAAAAAATCATTAATTTCTGTAGCTGCTGAGTCATTTTTATCATTCCTCATCTCGATGATTGCTCTGTCGGGTTTGGCGCTCAGCCCAAACTCTCGGAAAGCCGTTTCAAACCTCTGACAGGCGCCGAGGATTGAGCCGGATTACCACACTGTAACACTGCTGAGAGCCTTGTGTTGGCGGTTTAGTTGTTTGGTTTGTGAGATGCTTCTCAAGCAGCACGAATAATTAAACACAGCAGATGATATCTGTGTGAACCTTTTCTGTCCATAGCACCACAAGAAACACTTACTTTAGGCAGAGCTGGAGAGAAACACTCGTTTATTCAGCAAATATGGTCTGAAACAGTAGGGTTATCTCTTGGGATAAAACTGAACCACAGAGGTTCATTCAGATCATCTCTTACTGAGCACGAAATATTGGAGAAAAATGCTTGTGTCTATGTAAAGAGATTTGGTTGACATCTTGGTTGTCCCCTTTGGTACAAAATGTTTGATAATTATTGCTTTAACATGATCAGCTGCATAGGTGGGGGAAAAGCAACTGTATCTGCACTTATGTTTTTAGTTCATCTAATTTGTACAGACTTGTAATGTGAATGTTTCACAGTGTACTCTGAGCTCAGGTTCAGACTGATGAAATATTCATAGCCTGTTTCAGAGGATTGATTTCCAAACAGGTGAGAGGAAGGAGGAGGGACAGCAACGCTGGGAGCAGATCAGCTGCTTCATTCACCGACATTTACAGACAAACTGCCAGTGACTCACAGTTCCAAGCCCATCCGAGGCCATGGAACACCTTTTCAAAAGACGTGAAGAAACAGTGCACGTATCGAAGGGCATTTCCTCGATGCTCATCGATACGTCCAGTGTCAGCTAGACCTGTGTCGCATCATATCGTCTGAGATAATGCCGGTATTCATTTTTAAATGATATAAAATATCATATTGTGGTATGATTGCTATAGCAACTCCATGAGCTTGTGTTCCCTGTGCACACAACAATAAAAAGAGCCCAGGCATGTCTGAGAGGAAGCCTCCAGTATTTGTTTAATGCTGCAGAATCGACTGCAGAACATCCCAGGAAGAAAATATTTTCAAGGTCAAGTTATTTTAGTCATTGTAAAACAAAAGTGTGAAGCCAGTTATGTTGTACTTAACATTTCCAGGGAAAATACTGTCCACGCTACTTTTGTGCTTACCCATGCAGTCTTATTTCACCTTTTTCATCGGAAAAAGATAAGACATAAATACTGCATACAATGAACACAGTTTTACTGAGTGTTTAGTATTTTTGTCTGTATCATCAGAAATGCTGTTATTGCAAGTGTTCTTTAAATATACTGTCAACAAAAGAAAACTGTTTTTAACTTTCAGTTTTTAACCTCTGATTTTAAACTTACCTACTCCGAGTTCACTGCCATCACAGCACAGTTAAAATGAGAGAACCATCTCAGTATTTCCGTTGAAACTTTTGTGTTTGTTGACAGAATAAATTCTGCTTGACATGAAAGGCCATTAGAGAGCAAAGTGCACAGACACTCTGAACTCTGACATGATTCCTGAATTCCTACATTCACTTTGTTTATTGTATTTTGCTCTTTTGATGACCATACAGGGAGTGCAGAATTATTAGGCAAATGAGTATTTTGTCCACATCATCCTCTTCATGCATGTTGTCTTACTCCAAGCTGTATAGGCTCGAAAGCCTATCTGATTTGGGCCAGTGACAGTGTTTCTGGATGGATGGATGATATAAACATACTAAATGGTATAACTTAATGAAAATGCTATTTTTTTTTTCTTCCTTCTACCAAGGTCCAGTACAGATATACAATGGACCAAGTTTTCTAAGACTCAGCAGTACCAAAGAAAAGCTTATCCCAGTATGTAAACCTTTGTATGGCTTCATTAAATGTTCAAAAGTTATTGTAGAAAATGGTGATTCGTCAGTGAATTTCTCAATAGTAAACTTTCTGAACATACAGGGAGTGCAGAATTATTAGGCAAGTTGTATTTTTGAGGAATAATTTTATTATTGAACAACAACCATGTTCTCAATGAACCCAAAAAACTCATTAATATCAAAGCTGAATGTTTTTGGAAGTAGTTTTTAGTTTGTTTTTAGTTTTAGCTATTTTAGGGGGATATCTGTGTGTGCAGGTGACTATTACTGTGCATAATTATTAGGCAACTTAACAATC
>NW_024582487.1:590321-643477 GCF_018398535.1 Haplochromis burtoni | reverse complement strand
AAGGAGAAGGACATGTTGGGTTACGACCTATGATAATTTATCATATCAACCGAAATTCATGGGAAGAATAAAGAAAGAACGACAGCAAAACAGCATCAGTAACCTTTAGAAATTACTTTTAGGATCGGGTGTTCAAAGTTTGAGTGTTCTGCCTGAGAATTTATCTTGTTTATTCAACAGTTCGTCACAATTTTCTTCAGAGTATCATTAAGTCTTAAATTTATCTTACTTTAATCAATCAATTTGATTAAAGTAAGATAAATGAGCAAAAAAGAAAACTGTGTTCTGCTTAACAACCGGATAGGTAGTGCTGGATCACATTACCTGGAACCATCGGCTACGTCCACACTAATGCGTTTTTGTTTGAAAACGCATCGTTTTCTCTCCCTTTTGGCCTCCCGTCCACACTGAGGCTACGTCCACACGTACACGGGTATTTTTGAAAACGAGATTTTCGTTTTAAAAAATAATCCCATCCACACGTAAACGCAGAAATGAAGGAAAACGCTGCTAGGAACATGCCAAAGCAACAGGTGGCGATATATTCCTAACCGTGTAGAAATGTTGGCCAATCAGAAGTCTAGAAGCCTCGGTGGGAAATAGTAAACAAGGATGGGGCATAGAAGCAGAACCGAGTCATATGTGTGGAGGGACAGTAACTGTGTGTGTATATGTAAGCATTTAAACACTGCAGAGAGTAGAATTAACAGTAACAGTATTGTAGAAATTCATTTCACCGAAACAATAACGTGGCGCACAGTGTGACGTCAAAAAAGGCGCACACCTTTGACGCTGCGTTTTCTCCGTTTTTCTCGTCCACACGTAAATGCAAAAACGGAGTTTTCGAAAATATCCACCCTGGCAGGCGTTTTTAGAAATCTCCGTTTTCAGTGACCGAAAACGCCGTTTACGTGTGGACGAAAGGTGCAAACGCATAGAAAAATCTGCGTTTTCAAAAATACCCGGGTACGTGTGGACGTAGCCTTAGACGGCGTTTTCCTCAAGGAAAAACGCAGCGTTTTGAAAACGCTCTCGAAAACGAATACATTTCAAAACGGAGCTGTCCCGTCGCAGTGTGGACACTCGAAAACGCAGACTTTCTAAAACGATGATGCATTTTAGTCATGTGATGCAGTCATGTGACCAATTAAACAAAGATAGCGGAGGGCATTATACAGCAGTTGTTTTGATTGCTCTCAATTTTGACAGCCCTAAAAAAGATGAATATCAGTTTGTACATGCTCCAGATAGCTTTTCTTCAAATTCTTTAATTCTCACTTGCTTTTGCGCAGGACTGGAACGTAAGCGTTTTCATCTGTTTCATGTGGACGCACACTCTGTGAAAACGACTGAAAACGCTAGTGTGGTGCGGAGTGTTTTCAGTTGAAAATGTCATTTTCAAATCTATCCGGGCTGGTGTGGACGGATAGATTGTAGTTTGTGGTGTTATTGGATGTTTGCAAAGAGTGCTGTTCAGTCATGAATAAATGTTACCCTGGTAATAGCACCAGCTCTAACCAGATGGATTTAAATGAGAAGTGCTGATTGTCGAGGAGTGTGATTTTGATCAAAGACTGAACCAGCTGGTGGATGTTTCTTTTTTTTTTTCTTCTTCTTTTTTTTCTCTTAGTTTCTTATCAGTGAAGTTGAGTTCACCCAGGGAAGAGCGGTGAATCACAGGAAGCAGCCGGAATATCTCCATTGAGGCCCTCTTCCTGCCTTTTGTCCATCTGTGAGCAACTTTTGGGTCGCTCAGTAGAGAGAGTGTCTCGAGTCACGTTAGCTATATCAGCAGGTCCAGATATCCAAATACGCCGATCTGTTTACTAGACAGGCTGCAAAAACCAGAAACTGACCCCGTAAACTTTACTTACTTTTACTTCAATTCAGCTGTTTAGCTGATATCTCTCAGTAATTAAACTGAATTATTGACATTTGTCTGATTGGTTCAAAAACAGTGATACACCACTGGCAGCAGCCCTTTAGAAATTCACCCGTGAACACATTATGTTTTTAAGTGTTTTGAGATGGATTTTGCTCTATTATGAGAGGTCTGGAAGTTTTCCACCTTATGTCAGGGTCAGTTGACTAATTCGAAAACTTCGAAGTGCGTTTTCCATGTGGAGTAGTTGGATGGTCAAAACAATTTATCGTATATGAAATGTCTCCTTTTTATGCATTTCACCTTTGATACCAGGCTCACCTTGTAGGTGTGATTCCTTGTTTTTCAGAATCGGTGCACAGAAGTGAGTTTTAACCCTAAATTCTTTATGTGGTTATCTCTGGGACTTCTGAAGCTTTTGACCAACATGTGTGTGTTCTATGAAGTAAAAGTATACATGTATAAAGGTAATGATTTCATTAAATATAATAAATATACTAAAGTTAAAGAGTCTAGGGTGGGGTCAAGTGTAGACTTTTTCTGGATGTGATTGAAATAAGTGCTAAATATAACATAACTATGCCTCATACTCCTGAATGGTTACTGTTAAAGCACAATAACTTTACACCACTACTTGTAAATAATAAGATAAATATTAAAGTTTGATATAAATCACTGTGATACAGTAGGTCTGCTCTGCTTTTCACTCAGTCAACTGCCACAGTTCCCATTTGTTTAGTTTTTGAGGACAGATCTACACGGTGCTCAAGGAAATCCTTTTCTCTTGAATGGTGTTGTTCGACAGAAGGTGCTCACAGTCTAGTGTGTGTGTGTGTGATGTGTGTGTGTGGTGTGTGTGATGTGTGTGTGTGTGTGTGTTTGCTGTGTGTGTGAGTGGTATGTGTTGGTGTGTAGGGTTTGATGTCGGGCCTAGTCAAGCTATGAATAGCCTCATTGCTCTTTTACCACTTTTCCTTGCAGCCCTCCACCCTCGTCCTGTTGTTTTTGGGTGGTGGTGTAAAGATTCCTTTTGTTTCGCCCAGTTGGGGAGTGTCGGGTCCGGACTCCATCTTTGTGCTTCAACGACTCAACACGTGTCATTTGTTGTAATGAAGAGCTGACTGAGACCTCGACAGGGATAAACCTTCAGTACAGAAAGTTTCTGAGGAGATATCTGACCTTTATCACCCGAGTATCACACAAGCCAACTGGACTTGTGATTTTTGACTGCAAAATTATAAAGTAATTCTCATCTTTCAGGAATCATTTCAGTTTTCTCTCTAGCCCAGAATGGTAGACCGCATACTAAAATCTAGACACAGTGGAGTTTTTGGTCTATATAGCAGTAGCAGTGACACTCTTAAAACCTTTATTCTCTTCTTTCTGAAACTGTTTGAATTTTGCCTCTAGGACAAATTATAACAGAGTTAGGATTATTTAAAGACTGCTTGTAAAATTGGCTCACCCTGAGACAATGTTTAAAAAAAAAAAAAAAGGGCTGAGGGTATTTTCACGTTTAACTGCCCACTAGGTTGTTTTTACATGTATATTAAAAATGCAAACTGTAAGCCATGAAAACTACTGTTAAATCTACACATTTAACAAATTCAACATGTTATTTGTTCCATTTAAGATCTCAACAGAGACAAATGCTCAATACAGAAAGTTTTGAAAGAGTATAAACTGCATCTATAAGTAGATATTTAAACTTGTTTTAGTAGTTTAAATGCATTTTAATGGAGTTTGTTGTATTAAACATTCCAGTAATCATAATTCAACAACCCAAATTCCCATATAGATCTTTAGTATTATATAAAAATGCAAAAATTTACCAAGCAACAGTTCTTTTCATTTCTGCTTGAATAAACATAATGGATGTCTTTAGGTTTTCGCTTCAGCTTGTTTTCTTTAAAGGTGGGAGGTATCATGGCGCTCCTCGTTTTGTTTGTTTTCATCTTTTTGATAAATGATTAACTCGGCTGTTGATGAGCAGCTGGAGTTTAACCTGCAGCTTTTTTTGATATTCTCTCCCGTGCTTGAGATGGCTAGAATAACCAACTTTATTATGACCAAGTCTTATAAATACTCCTTAACAGTCAAAATTGAGTCAAGTCTGACAGAGGATGTTAATCATTGGCCATATAAATCCTGCTTGTGTATTTAAGACCCTTTATTTTTTTTTCTTTCATTAACATTTCATTGATTTTAAATGTCACTGAATATTTGGCACTATGGCCGCTCGGCGCTACCAAGTTTACCTGATGTTAGCAGCACAACAGCTTTCTTTTCCTGCAGGTTAACGTGCATTTTGTGCTACGGCTGACTGGTTTGCCCTGAGACAGTTTACATAAAGCCACTTGTTTACTCAGTTATGGCGTCATGGGACTGAGGCTGTGTTCTGTCTAACCTTGCTTATTTACAACGCTATGCAGCTACGTACGATCCACACATAGGCACTGCTTTAACGCTTGCTAGCCATGCCTGAGAATTCTGTGTGGAGCATCTTTTCTGTTGTCATAGCAACACCCAGTCGGAGGAGGAGGAGGGGGAGGAGGAGGGGGAGGAGGAGGACTCTGTAAACACCCACAGTTGTTATTTTATCCACAGTCACTTTGTTCATACTCAATCTGCACTGCAGCTAAGGAAATACAGCAAGAAAGAATCTTTTTCAAAATATATTTATTGATACTGTAGGAGAATTGATGTGATAATACATCCAAAAATCTGAATACATCTGAACATTACTCGTGAACAAATTACAGTCTGTGCTTTGTAAGGCTTTTTTTTTTTTCAGGATGTGAATCTGGCTGCTAAAGGTTGCTTCAGCCATAAAAATGTTTATTTGTGAGTTTGATTAATAATGAGTGTGTTAATTCCTCAAAGAAGGGAAAATTGATGTAGATGTGTTTTCACCCCTGCATGGCTGGTCAGGCCTGGTGTGAAGTAGGTGTGAACATTGCATCATCGGGTTTTGGAGAGCTGTGGAAGCAGACACCTCCTGTCAGATGTCAGGATGCTGTGGAGGGGGGTTGAGGTCAGAAGTCTTTCACACTGAACTGTTTAAACAGTTTCTTCATAAATGTAGCCGTCTGCCAATCCAAAATGGCCTCCACAAAGTTGGGGGGGGCTTAAAAACATGGCTGTCTTATCCTTCTATTAAACTTAACATGTCTTTTACAGGAATGTTCTTGAAGTTGAAATCTTGTTCTTTTAACATAAAAGGAAAATCTATAAATGGGGATGAATGAAGCGGGGTTGCTCAGAGTTTGACACAAATTAGTGAATGCTCTGTGGCTGTATAGCTTATCTCGCATCCGTCTGTGGGTGGAGAGGGTGACAAGGATAGTCAAAGTTTGTTGGATTATTTTTTTTCATAATCTTGGAGAGCAAAATTAGTCACCAAGCCCTTAGCACTGCTGCCATCTTTTGATTGATAACAGATAAAATTGATTAAGACACATGAAGTAATGACCCATCAAATATTAACCTCCTAGTTTTCATGGATTTGAGGCTATCGTGCAGCTTTGTCATTATGGTAACAATTAAAACTTTCCCACCCTGAGCTGCTGCTTCCTGTTGGCACACAGTTTCCCGGCAGCAGCTGAGAGACAGACAGGCTGAGGTCCGCAGTCGTCTGCAAACATGAGACCGGTCAAAGATGGAGACGCAAGCTTTTCTTACATCTGTGACTAAAGTAAACTTTGGAAAATGGGGCCTTTAGAAACACACGGGCATCAGAGCAGGTCGATTTGAAACTGTTCCAGTTTTTTCTCACAATTATTATAATATTTTATTATCATTATAAGAGAAAAAAAGTGGAACTCATTAAACAGAACAAACACACATTTTAAAACGCTGGGACTAGACGTATGTTGTTGAGAAAGAGTGCATCAACAAACAGTCCATCTGATTTGGGCCAGTGACAGTGTTTCTGGATGGATGGATGATATAAACATACTAAATGGTATAACTTAATGAAAATGCTATTTTTTTTTTCTTCCTTCTACCAAGGTCCAGTACAGATATACAATGGACCAAGTTTTCTAAGACTCAGCAGTACCAAAGAAAAGCTTATCCCAGTATGTAAACCTTTGTATGGCTTCATTAAATGTTCAAAAGTTATTGTAGAAAATGGTGATTCGTCAGTGAATTTCTCAATAGTAAACTTTCTGAACATACAGGGAGTGCAGAATTATTAGGCAAGTTGTATTTTTGAGGAATAATTTTATTATTGAACAACAACCATGTTCTCAATGAACCCAAAAAACTCATTAATATCAAAGCTGAATGTTTTTGGAAGTAGTTTTTAGTTTGTTTTTAGTTTTAGCTATTTTAGGGGGATATCTGTGTGTGCAGGTGACTATTACTGTGCATAATTATTAGGCAACTTAACAAAAAACAAATATATACCCATTTCAATTATTTATTTTTACCAGTGAAACCAATATAACATCTCCACATTCACAAATATACATTTCTGACATTAAAACAAAACAAAAACAAATCAGCGACCAATATAGCCACCTTTCTTTGCAAGGACACTCAAAAGCCTGCCATCCATGGATTCTGTCAGTGTTTTGATCTGTTCACCATCAACATTGCGTGCAGCAGCAACCACAGCCTCCCAGACACTGTTCAGAGAGGTGTACTGTTTTCCCTCCTTGTAAATCTCACATTTGATGATGGACCACAGGTTCTCAATGGGGTTCAGATCAGGTGAACAAGGTGGCCATGTCATTAGTTTTTCTTCTTTTATACCCTTTCTTGCCAGCCACGCTGTGGAGTACTTGGACGCGTGTGATGGAGCATTGTCCTGCATGAAAATCATGTTTTTCTTGAAGGATGCAGACTTCTTCCTGTACCACTGCTTGAAGAAGGTGTCTTCCAGAAACTGGCAGTAGGACTGGGAGTTGAGCTTGACTCCATCCTCAACCCGAAAAGGCCCCACAAGCTCATCTTTGATGATACCAGCCCAAACCAGTACTCCACCTCCACCTTGCTGGCGTCTGAGTCGGACTGGAGCTCTCTGCCCTTTACCAATCCAGCCACGGGCCCATCCATCTGGCCCATCAAGACTCACTCTCATTTCATCAGTCCATAAAACCTTAGAAAAACCAGTCTTGAGATATTTCTTGGCCCAGTCTTGACGTTTCAGCTTGTGTGTCTTGTTCAGTGGTGGTCGTCTTTCAGCCTTTCTTACCTTGGCCATGTCTCTGAGTATTGCACACCTTGTGCTTTTGGGCACTCCAGTGATGTTGCAGCTCTGAAATATGGCCAAACTGGTGGCAAGTGGCATCTTGGCAGCTGCACGCTTGACTTTTCTCAGTTCATGGGCAGTTATTTTGCGCCTTGGTTTTTCCACACGCTTCTTGCGACCCTGTTGACTATTTTGAATGAAACGCTTGATTGTTCGATGATCACGCTTCAGAAGCTTTGCAATTTTGAGACTGCTGCATCCCTCTGCAAGATATCTCACTATTTTTGACTTTTCTGAGCCTGTCAAGTCCTTCTTTTGACCCATTTTGCCAAAGGAAAGGAACGTTGCCTAATAATTATGCACACCTGATATAGGGTGTTGATGTCATTAGACCACACCCCTTCTCATTACAGAGATGCACATCACCTAATATGCTTAATTGGTAGTGGACTGTTTGTTGATGCACTCTTTCTCAACAACATACGTCTAGTCCCAGCGTTTTAAAATGTGTGTTTGTTCTGTTTAATGAGTTCCACTTTTCTCTTATAACGATAATAAAATATTATAATAATTGTGAGAAAAAACTGGAACAGTTTTAAATCGACCTGCTCTGATGCCCGTGTGTTTCTAAAGGCCCCATTTTCCAAAGTTTACTTTAGTCACAGATGTAAGAAAAGCTTGCTTCTCCATCTTTGACCGGTCTCATGTTTGCAGACGACTGCGGACCTCAGCCTGTCTGTCTCTCAGCTGCTGCCGGGAAACTGTGTGCCAACAGGAAGCAGCAGCTCAGGGTGGGAAAGTTTTAATTGTTACCATAATGACAAAGCTGCACGATAGCCTCAAATCCATGAAAACTAGGAGGTTAATATTTGATGGGTCATTACTTCATGTGTCTTAATCAATTTTATCTGTTATCAATCAAAAGATGGCAGCAGTGCTAAGGGCTTGGTGACTAATTTTGCTCTCCAAGATTATGAAAAAAAATAATCCAACAAACTTTGACTATCCTTGTCACCCTCTCCACCCACAGACGGATGCGAGATAAGCTATACAGCCACAGAGCATTCACTAATTTGTGTCAAACTCTGAGCAACCCCGCTTCATTCCTCCCCATTTATACATTTTCCTTTTATGTTAAAAGAACAAGATTTCAACTTCAAGAACATTCCTGTAAAAGACATGTTAAGTTTAATAGAAGGATAAGACAGCCATGTTTTTAAGCCCCCCCCCCCCAACTTTGTGGAGGCCATTTTGGATTGGCAGACGGCTACATTTATGAAGAAACTGTTTAAACAGTTCAGTGTGAAAGACTTCTGACCTCAACCCCCCTCCACAGCATCCTGACATCTGACAGGAGGTGTCTGCTTCCACAGCTCTCCAAAACCCGATGACGCAATGTTCACACCTACTTCACACCAGGCCTGACCAGCCATGCAGGGGTGAAAACACATCTACATCAATTTTCCCTTCTTTGAGGAATTAACACACTCATTATTAATCAAACTCACAAATAAACATTTTTATGGCTGAAGCAACCTTTAGCAGCCAGATTCCACATCCTGAAAAAAAAAAAAGCCTTACAAAGCACAGACTGTAATTTGTTCACGAGTAATGTTCAGATGTATTCAGATTTTTGGATGTATTATCACATCAATTCTCCTACAGTATCAATAAATATATTTTGAAAAAGATTCTTTCTTGCTGTATTTCCTTAGCTGCAGTGCAGATTGAGTATGAACAAAGTGACTGTGGATAAAATAACAACTGTGGGTGTTTACAGAGTCCTCCTCCTCCCCCTCCTCCTCCCCCTCCTCCTCCTCCGACTGGGTGTTGCTATGACAACAGAAAAGATGCTCCACACAGAATTCTCAGGCATGGCTAGCAAGCGTTAAAGCAGTGCCTATGTGTGGATCGTACGTAGCTGCATAGCGTTGTAAATAAGCAAGGTTAGACAGAACACAGCCTCAGTCCCATGACGCCATAACTGAGTAAACAAGTGGCTTTATGTAAACTGTCTCAGGGCAAACCAGTCAGCCGTAGCACAAAATGCACGTTAACCTGCAGGAAAAGAAAGCTGTTGTGCTGCTAACATCAGGTAAACTTGGTAGCGCCGAGCGGCCATAGTGCCAAATATTCAGTGACATTTAAAATCAATGAAATGTTAATGAAAGAAAAAAAAATAAAGGGTCTTAAATACACAAGCAGGATTTATATGGCCAATGATTAACATCCTCTGTCAGACTTGACTCAATTTTGACTGTTAAGGAGTATTTATAAGACTTGGTCATAATAAAGTTGGTTATTCTAGCCATCTCAAGCACGGGAGAGAATATCAAAAAAAGCTGCAGGTTAAACTCCAGCTGCTCATCAACAGCCGAGTTAATCATTTATCAAAAAGATGAAAACAAACAAAACGAGGAGCGCCATGATACCTCCCACCTTTAAAGAAAACAAGCTGAAGCGAAAACCTAAAGACATCCATTATGTTTATTCAAGCAGAAATGAAAAGAACTGTTGCTTGGTAAATTTTTGCATTTTTATATAATACTAAAGATCTATTTGGGAATTTGGGTTGTTGAATTATGATTACTGGAATGTTTAATACAACAAACTCCATTAAAATGCATTTAAACTACTAAAACAAGTTTAAATATCTACTTATAGATGCAGTTTATACTCTTTCAAAACTTTCTGTATTGAGCATTTGTCTCTGTTGAGATCTTAAATGGAACAAATAACATGTTGAATTTGTTAAATGTGTAGATTTAACAGTAGTTTTCATGGCTTACAGTTTGCATTTTTAATATACATGTAAAAACAACCTAGTGGGCAGTTAAACGTGAAAATACCCTCAGCCCTTTTTTTTTTTTTTTTAAACCATTGTCTCAGGGTGAGCCAATTTTACAAGCAGTCTTTAAATAATCCTAACTCTGTTATAATTTGTCCTAGAGGCAAAATTCAAACAGTTTCAGAAAGAAGAGAATAAAGGTTTTAAGAGTGTCACTGCTACTGCTATATAGACCAAAAACTCCACTGTGTCTAGATTTTAGTATGCGGTCTACCATTCTGGGCTAGAGAGAAAACTGAAATGATTCCTGAAAGATGAGAATTACTTTATAATTTTGCAGTCAAAAATCACAAGTCCAGTTGGCTTGTGTGATACTCGGGTGATAAAGGTCAGATATCTCCTCAGAAACTTTCTGTACTGAAGGTTTATCCCTGTCGAGGTCTCAGTCAGCTCTTCATTACAACAAATGACACGTGTTGAGTCGTTGAAGCACAAAGATGGAGTCCGGACCCGACACTCCCCAACTGGGCGAAACAAAAGGAATCTTTACACCACCACCCAAAAACAACAGGACGAGGGTGGAGGGCTGCAAGGAAAAGTGGTAAAAGAGCAATGAGGCTATTCATAGCTTGACTAGGCCTCTGTCAAACCCTGCACTATATCTCACACACACACACACACACACACACACACACACACACACACACACACACACACACACACACTGACCATTCATCTGAGGGGTGTGAGGCAGCCTTCTGTCGAACAAACACCATTCAAGAGGAAAAAGGATTTCCTTGAGCACCGTGTAGATCTGTCCTCAAAAACTAAACAAATGGGAACTGTGGCAGTTGACTGAGTGAAAAGCAGAGCAGACCTACTGTATCACAGTGATTTATATCAAACTTTAATATTTATCTTATTATTTACAAGTAGTGGTGTAAAGTTATTGTGCTTTAACAGTAACCATTCAGGAGTATGAGGCATAGTTATGTTATATTTAGCACTTATTTCAATCACATCCAGAAAAAGTCTACACTTGACCCCACCCTAGACTCTTTAACTTTAGTATATTTATTATATTTAATGAAATCATTACCTTTATACATGTATACTTTTACTTCATAGAACACACACATGTTGGTCAAAAGCTTCAGAAGTCCCAGAGATAACCACATAAAGAATTTAGGGTTAAAACTCACTTCTGTGCACCGATTCTGAAAAACAAGGAATCACACCTACAAGGTGAGCCTGGTATCAAAGGTGAAATGCATAAAAAGGAGACATTTCATATACGATAAATTGTTTTGACCATCCAACTACTCCACATGGAAAACGCACTTCGAAGTTTTCGAATTAGTCAACTGACCCTGACATAAGGTGGAAAACTTCCAGACCTCTCATAATAGAGCAAAATCCATCTCAAAACACTTAAAAACATGTGTTCACGGGTGAATTTCTAAAGGGCTGCTGCCAGTGGTGTATCACTGTTTTTGAACCAATCAGACAAATGTCAATAATTCAGTTTAATTACTGAGAGATATCAGCTAAACAGCTGAATTGAAGTAAAAGTAAGTAAAGTTTACGGGGGTCAGTTTCTGGTTTTTGCAGCCTGTCTAGTAAACAGATCGGCGTATTTGGATATCTGGACCTGCTGATATAGCTAACGTGACTCGAGACACTCTCTCTACTGAGCGACCCAAAAGTTGCTCACAGATGGACAAAAGGCAGGAAGAGGGCCTCAATGGAGATATTCCGGCTGCTTCCTGTGATTCACCGCTCTTCCCTGGGTGAACTCAACTTCACTGATAAGAAACTAAGAGAAAAAAAAGAAGAAGAAGAAAAAAAAAAAGAAACATCCACCAGCTGGTTCAGTCTTTGATCAAAATCACACTCCTCGACAATCAGCACTTCTCATTTAAATCCATCTGGTTAGAGCTGGTGCTATTACCAGGGTAACATTTATTCATGACTGAACAGCACTCTTTGCAAACATCCAATAACACCACAAACTACAATCTATCCGTCCACACCAGCCCGGATAGATTTGAAAATGACATTTTCAACTGAAAACACTCCGCATCCACACTAGCGTTTTCAGTCTTTTCAGAGTCGTGCATCCACACTGAAACAGATGAAAACGCTTACGTTCCAGTCCTGCGCAAAAGCAAGTGAGAATTAAAGAATTTGAAGAAAAGCTATCTGGAGCATGTACAGACTGATATTCATCTTTTTTTAGGGCTGTCAAAATTGAGAGCAATCCAAGCAACCGCTGCAATGCCCTCCCCTACCTTTGTTTATTTGGTCACATGACTGCATCACATGACTAAAATACATCATCGTTTTAGAAAGTCTGCATTTTCGTGTGTCCAAACTGCGACAGGACATCTGCGTTTTGAAATGTATGCGTTTTCGGAAGCGTTTTCAAAATGCTGCGTTTTTCCTTGAGGAAAACGCCGTCTCAGGCTACGTCCACACGTACCCGGGTATTTTTGAAAACGCAGATTTTTCTATGCGTTTGCACCTTTCGTCCACACGTAAACGGCGTTTTCGGTCACTGAAAACGGAGATTTCTAAAAACGCCTGCCAGGGTGGATATTTTCGAAAACTCCGTTTTTGCATTTACATGTGGACGAGGTAAACAGAGAAAATGCAGCGTCAAAGGTGTGCGCCTTTTTTTGACAGCACACTGTGCGCCACGTTATTGTTTCGGTGAAATGAATTTCTACAATACTGTTACTGTTAATTCTACTCTCTGCAGTGTTTAAATGCTTACATATACACACACAGTTACTGTGCCTCCACACATATGACTCGGTTCTGCTTCTATGCCCCATCCTTGTTTACTATTTCCCACTGAGGCTTCTAGACTTTTGATTGGCCAACATTTCTACACGGTTAGGAATATATCGCCATCTGTTGCTTTGGCATGTTCTTAGCAGCGTTTTCCTTCATTTCTGCGTTTACGTGTGGATGGGATTATTTTTTAAAATGAAAATTTTCGTTTTCAAAAATACCCGTGTACGTGTGGACGTAGCCTCAGTGTGGACGGGAGGTCAAAACGGAGAGAAAACGATGCGTTTTCAAACGAAAACGCATTAGTGTGGACGTAGCCTAAGAATGAAAAGAGTTATCAATATCTTTGGCTACGTGAATCATCAATCACTTGTTGATAGCAGAACAATCAGTTTTCTTTTTTGCTCATTTATCTTACTTTAATCAAATTGATTGATTAAAGTAAGATAAATTTAAGACTTAATGATACTCTGAAGAAAATTGTGACGAACTGTTGAATAAACAAGATAAATTCTCAGGCAGAACACTCAAACTTTGAACACCCGATCCTAAAAGTAATTTCTAAAGGTTACTGATGCTGTTTTGCTGTCGTTCTTTCTTTATTCTTCCCATGAATTTCGGTTGATATGATAAATTATCATAGGTCGTAACCCAACATGTCCTTCTCAATATTCACAACAAGCTACTTCATGCAAGTTGATTTATCAAATCAGCTTCATCGGAAGTGTGAGAAAAACACTGTAACCAAAACACAAAGTGCCTTGAAGTTCCGGTTTCTGCTAGCAGCATGGATGGTATGAGCATCCAGTTCAACACATTTTGAAACTTCAACTGCTAAGTCAGGGAAAAGGAAAGAACAAAAAAATAAAATAAAAATCAGAGACCCTTACTTTGAATGTCTAAGATGTGAACATCTTAGACAGATTAGATTTTTACACTGACCATATGATGGAAAGCCAGACACAAGCAGAGCAAACGCAGCAGATTAAAGATTTCATTTTGTCAATGAAGTGCATCTTTGATAAGAATTTTACCCCCAGCACAGACTGTCTTATGCTCTTTGCGCGGGACTACAGTGATTAAAGGTCGTCGTCCATGCTAAACAAACATGATTATGTGGATGTCGCGTCCTCCTTATCGAAAACAAAAGTTTCGGTTATCTCGTCTTACTGGATGAAACGTTGTTTATTTGGATTCATTCCAGCTGAGTTTAAACAGTGAAAACCTGCCAAACTTCACTCGTGTGAGTCTGGATACACAAGAAGACGATCGTTTTCTTTTAATTTGATGATGTGTTGAAAGTCAGTGACAGGCTCCTCAAAAACACTTTCGACTGGATTACGTTACAGAAGCTCATTTTCAGCCATGTAATCCTGGATTTATTTTACATGCCATTTGATAAATGGCCATCCTAAAAAAAGTACCCGTCAATGCAAAATCCATTTATTTGTGATTAAAGCAGTTTACTTATGTCACAAATCACAATCTTGCAGACGTTGCAAAAACTGTGAAGTTAACTTTTAAAATTGATTAAACTGAGTGAACTAGACCTACCACAGCTCAGTGAGCAACCTGCCAAATTCAGAGTCTGTGGGAAACTAAATTACAGTCTGTCTTTGTCTGCTTCTGTTTCAACTTGTTCCTCAATCTGTAGCTTTGTCTCTGCATAAAACAAATCAGGGGTGGATACAAGAAGCTAAAAAGACACTGCGTTGCATTTAAGCTTGAAGAATTGGTTTGGGTTTCAAGAGCCTCTCTGCTACTTGCTGTGTGAGAGACTGAAGCGCCACCACAAACCTCAACAGCAACCTCCTCACTGTTCTTTGGTTTATAAGTCCAGTAACGGGGATTCACTTGAGTCTGTTTGATTTACAGGTGCGCTCATAACTGACAGGCAGGTAGCCATTCAAACTGCCTGACATATTGTTAGGACAGGTATGCTGTTCTTTGACTTACATCATTAATACAATATTGGGGAAAATTATCAAAATCCTTATTTAGGTTTAAACAAAAATCTTTATTTGGTCGTGAAGTAGAAATTATCAATTTATTTCAAGTTTTTTCCAGGCATTAACCATATCATGATGTACAATACTGGATCATTATGCACTTCTGAATCTTTATTTAGACACATGCTGTTTGCACAAACAGAAGCTCAGGTAAACACAACAAAGCTTGTGGAACAAACCTGCAGTGTCCCTTGTCTTCTGCCACATAATTCCCTTCATTTGTTTTTGATCAAGTTCATTCCCTGGCCTGTTACACTTCAGCTTTAAATGCTGTGTCAGTGCCTCTGTTACTAATGTAGCTCAACATCAGCAGTCCAGAAACAAGATATAAATTAATCCACATATGAATTAATATCTCAGGTCACATGACTGAAGCGTCCACTCAAAAAAACTATTCAGAAACAGTGACCTTCACTGAAAGTCAAATCATCACCAGCTTTTCTAAACAGGCACCAGCACAGTAAGGTAACACACTGATCACCTTAATTAGGAAACACTCCATAGAGCCCCTTTAATGTCTCATTTTTAATGTTCTTGATTATTTTATAATATTATTATTCCGATAGACTGTTTAAGCTTAGCCTTCAACTAAAGCATTGGTTTCTCAATGATCATTGGCCAACACTGGTCTGTCTGTTCCTGTACCAACTACCAATAATTATGCTCTTTGGAAGTCATGTGACCCATTTAAAATGACTCTCTTTAAACTGAATCCAAAAATACAACAAAGAAGTTTCCCCGAGTCACCAAATGGTAAATGGCCTGTATTTATATAGCGCTTTACTAGTCCCTAAGGATCCCAAAGCACTTTACATATCCAGTCATCCACCCATTCACACACACATTCACACACTGGTGATGGCAAGCTACATTGTAGCCACAGCCACCCTGGGGCGCACTGACAGAGGCGAGGCTGCCGGACACTGGCGCCACCGGGCCCTCTGACCACCACCAGTAGGCAACGGGTGAAGTGTCTGCCCAAGGACACAACGACCGAGACTGTCCAAGCCGGGGCTCGAACCGGCAACCTTCCGATTACAAGGCGAACGCCCAACTCTTGAGCCACGATCGCCAAAGAGATGTGGTGGTGAAAATGATCAATGTAATCTGACCAGATTGCAGATAACAGATGTTTCCAGCTGCTGCTCATGGCCCACACTTTTAAAGTCTGATTAAAATGGGTTTCACGAGTGACAGCTGTAATCTAGATGGTTTTTGGGGGTTTTGTTTTTTTTAAAGAGCCGGCAGGAAGCTCTTTGTTAGATAAAATTCCTCAAACTGAAACCACAGTGATGCTGATTTCTGGCAGCTTTCTGCTGATCGACATTTTTAGAGATAAAATTGTTTATTTTGGCCAAAAAGCATCAAGAGGAAGAGGAGGGTCAAAGAGTCAATGTCCATGTTAACAATCTGATTTTACAGACTCTGCATTTCCAACCAGTCAGATTTAAAACTTGAAACTAAAAACTGTTCAAGTCAGTGAGTTTGTTACAACCAGTTTTACAGCCCAAACAGGAAAATCTTATCAGTTACATACATTCATAAAGACATCATTAATTTTGTCAAAGAAGTTTGGCTGCTTGTAAAATAACCAGCTGGAAACTACTTTGACAATAAAACTCTCAGCAACTTTATAGCATCCAAAACAAAAACATGAAGTGATCCATTGTGTTTTTGGATTAAAACTAAATTACGGTATTTGGGGTTGTTAGTTGAACAAAAAACAAACAAAGAACGCTTCTGTGAAGCATGTTTGACTCCTGTCAAAAAAAAAAAAAAAAATCTACACAAATGTTATAATTTTGATTTTTTTAATGAACTGGTAATTCTCCTCAATTCCACGAAAACACCAACAGAAGTCTTCTTTAATCAAAAATTAGCTTGAAACTCAAATATATTCAATTCAGCAACAAAGGACGCAAAGAAAAGAAGGAAACGATCATGTGTGAGAAGCAAGGACACAAGACAATGTTTGGCATTTTAGCTTGAAAAATTATTTAGTTTAAAGTTACTGTTTAAAGCCTTCCCATCGTATAGTTAGTTGAGTGTTAAACACTCAACTAACTATATGATGGGAAGTATATCTTGGGGGCCAAAATCAGGATATAAGTGTATATAATACTGACTTGTGTTTCCATTTCCAAACTCATCAGGCACTATTGGTGCCTGGTTAAAGCATGCGAGCGGTGATGTTTAACAGAATAATGGAGTTTTTGTTCAAGAACAAGCAATAAAAATATTGATTCCACCCATTCCCCCTGAAGAAAAAACAAGGCATGAAGTTCGAAGGGAGCAGGAAGGGAAAAAAAATAAACGTCAATTTTTACAGGAAGAAACTTCCAGCAGCCATCTGCTGCAACCAGTTGGGGGCGAGGGGATCAATACCATATGCTGAATTTAAGGACCAATACTGACTTAAAAAAGAGAAGAAGTGATTCAAGAAACAAACAACGCTGTAACTGCATTAAATACGTTAGCTTTCTGTTACCCATTCCCTATGTAGTTTCCTCCAGTCTACTTGTTGTTCATTGACTTTTATTTCCCGCGCACCTCTCCATAAAGAGGTCATTGACCTCATATTTAGAGTGTGCCAACCGTCTAACCAGCCTGTCGTCATGTGTAACTACACCTGTCGGGAGTAGGGAGGTATGTGGATCTGTCTGAACATGTTCAGTTAATTCCCTGAGACGAATGTTTACCAGTGAGTGACAGCTGTTTGATCAGCCTGCACAGAAACATGGGGTAGACTCTTATTGTACCCTCACTGTATTTATTGTAAGCATTTATTTATAGGTCACACATTTCTTCAGTTAGAACAAGGGAACATGGTGTTGGAGGACTGCTCACATTTACATGAGACTAAACACTGATGAGCTAAGAGCTTTAAGGCTGTACAAGTACTCTCGTCCTTGCAAGGTTCATCAAGTTTTACAAGATTTTAATGTAGATTTAAATAGAAGAGAAAAGCATGAAAGCAATGGTTTGATTAGAAGATGAAACAGAAGCATTTCAGATGAAATGTATGAAAACACAGCCTATAAATCTACTACCCAACATTTAATAACTGGAAATATTCCTGATGGTTAAAGATGGATAAAAATTGTGTCTTTAAGCCCAATTTTATTTTCTAAATGTGCCTGACCTCCACTACGAGCTGGTGGGCCACACTTACATTCCAACCTGTAGCAGGTGGAGAAATGCTGACGCTATGCTGAGCTCAATGCTGCAGAGGCGAGCAGCGACTACCATGAAAACTGCTGAACAAGATGGAGTTTGAGTGTGATCTCCAGAGTAGAACAAGAACTATAACCACCATCTGCGGTCCAAGATGTTGGAGATGGCGTCTGTGACCACTGACCACTCAAGCAAGATACTCGAGACAGTGGACTGACATCAAGGACTGCCGTAACAGCAATCCAAGCAGGCTCCTCGTCGGGAAACACGAGAAGGGAAGGACCCTTTAACCTGCTTAGCAACACAAATTTCAAATTAAGGGCAAGTTGTTTGCCCACTACTAAACATGATCAATAAATAAATGAGACCTGATGACACAATTCTTACCCACCTTTAACCATTAGGAACATTTCTAGCTATGGAAAGTTAGGTAATAGACTTTTTTATTTTACAGGAGGATGGACCAATTTAGGGCTGGGCCATATCATAATGTTGGGCAACGATAGGAAAATGAAATATCGCGATAGAATGTGGGTAAAACGTGCATGCACAGTGCCTTTGTTTTCATATGCATATGGCGGAAAAAGCATGGCGGCGAAAGCAGATCGTTGATGAAACGGATGAACTCAGAATTGGTTTGTAAAAATGCTGCAACTTCAGTGGTGTGGAACTGGTTTAGCTTTCGTCCGTCAGATACACAACAAAGCACTATTTTTGGTAGAGCATGCTAGCAGGCCGTCGTTATTACCGTGTTTTTTGGAAAATACGGCACACTTAAAATCAATCCTTTGATTTTTCTGAAAATCGACAGTGCCCCTTATAATCCCGTGTGCCTTATGTATGAATTCTGGTTGTGTTTACTGACCTCAAACGATTTTATGTGGTACACTGGCGCTCGAAAATCTGTCAAATGTTTTAGTACGACTTTGCTAAGCTACGAAACCCGCACAGCTTGATGGATTGTCGGAGCATTACGGCTATCGTAGGCAGGAGCCTCGCGGAGTGATACGTACTGTGCTTCAACATAATATTACCGTATTGTGTGTGTATAACCTCTTTTTAAGTTTTGTGGATAGTTATACATGGTTATGCTGAGGATATGTCGGCCATTTCCACTGGAAATGCCTTTTGGTTAAACTGTCAGCAAGGAATTTGCACTGTTACATTTTTATATAACTTTAATGCACATAAAAAACAGCTGCTTGTTTAAGTGAAAATACATTGATGGTTTTTTTTGCACTAATAAAGTTGTGGAGTTGTAAAGTATTTTGTCTAGTGTCAATTATATCATCAGTTATCACAAATTTTCAAATGTATATCGTGATAAATATTTTTGGTCATATTGCCCTGCTCTAGACTGATTATTGGGTTGTTATTTGTTTTCAGAGAATGCATATGGTATCATTTATTCACCTAGACACAAGTCTACACATGCCTTACTACAGTCACAAAGGCAATGAAATCCTGTGGGAAACACTGATTAAAAAAAACTGGATGTGCCCCCTGGTGGCCACTGAAGGGATCCATGTTTAAGAGACTTCCTCAATGACTTGACTTTTTAGGCCTGGAAGCTGTCCTTTTTTCTATACAGTCTATGTAAAAAGACAGCAAAACTAAGAGCAGAGGAATGAGAAACCAGAGTGACTGAAAAAAATGGCTTGAGTTGGAGGTCAGGTGGAGAAATTCATTGGAAGCCTGCCTGTGATTTTACAGTCAAGATGACTGAACGGACTTTCCATGAAAAGAACCTCTAGCTTGGATCGCATGAGTCGAGCAAAGATACCTAATACACACCCCGACTGCCTTCACCCAGCGGCAGCAATCCACTCTGTCAATACTACAGCAGGATCAGAGCCAACAACACATCTCATTTCTAAGCTTCTGTTTGCCACTTTACAAACTCATGTCTTTTTAACTTTGGAAAATAAAGGAAAATTATCCTGATAACCACTTTGACAGTTAAGTAAACAACTCCATTATTTTCTAAGAAAACAAAACAAAACACTTTGAAGCCTTTCAAATGTAAAATCTGAGGTTTTTCACTGTCATTTGCCATCCAACCATGGGACTGACGCTCACGTGTCTGTCATTCATTTTCACGCAGAACAAAGTCACATAGTCAGATTTGGTTTAATAGCACCTCCAGCATCACGTTGACCTTTTCACCCAGCACATGACAGGAGGCCCACCACTTTACTGCATTTAGCTCTGCACTGTCTTTACTGCTAAATGGCCAGTGCGCATGTGAATGACTGTATGTGTGCATACTGAAGCAAAGCTAGACTGAATGGTTTTCTCTCAGCAGTGTAATAAACGCATACAAACACAGGCTGAGATGCTCCACAATGACCCAGGGAGGTAAAATTACAAATCTTCTTCTTCTTCTTCTTCTTCTTCTTCTTCTTCTTATTATTATTATTATTATTATTATTATTATTATTATTATTATTAAAAATAAAAACATAGGACAACTTTTACAGAAATTTGATATTGGTTTAAAGAGTTTGATAAGAATGTCATTACACCTTGGTAAGTAAGTCTTTTTTCACTTATGGTATGAATATAAAGAGATTCTGGCAGGAAAATGTCCTGCGTTGTTTCTTTTGTTTTGTTTTTAAATAAACAGTTTTTCAGAGTAGGATTGGAATACAGGAAAATGCACAGTAAGGCAACAGAGGCTCACTGACTTGGCTAATTATCCCAGTCTGCTTAGTTTACCTCAGATATCAGACTATTAATACATTAATAACTCCCAGGTTATCAAACTTATCAACTTTAGAGGGGTTAAAAGGTCGAAAATAAAATTAAAATAGTTTCCCTGAACTTGTTCCTAAATTTTCCTATAATGGGTCATTTTACACAGGAATTTTCTGTTTTTTCCAGGAAAGCTACATACTGGCCTTTTAAAACCATGGCGATAAACTGCTTTTCAATAAAGTACTTTATGCATTTATGATGAAAATTGAATAATATAATAAAATTAATAATAAAAACAATAAAATGATAGTCATCTGCTAAGAGTCACGTCCCGGTAGGTTAAAACAGTGCGAGTGTCGTTTTATGGCAGATGTGCTAACAGGTCATGCCTGTTTATTGCTTAACAACACTGTTAGTGATGAATATGAATACTTGGCTCAGTGAATGTGGGAGTGCAAATCCCACAGTCAGTAAACAACACTGTAACCACCACAGAGTGTTTCCTTATCAGACAGTCTGTCAGCCAACAATGTTCAAGTCAAATTAACCTGCACTATACTTGGGATTTAAGGGATTTTTTTGTTTGTTTTAATTTGTGTTTCGACTGTGTTCATTTTTCAGTCACATTCTTAAATACAAACTAAAATTATATTGCAAAATAACAATAATCAAGTTTTCAAGTATATTCTCAAGTAGAATTTCTGCATTCTTACTTATTTAAATGTGCTTTAGAAATGATTTTCACATAATAAATGTTTCTTATTGCCAGTGTTTATATGACGAGTAACTAAATTAAATAAATTAAAATGTTAGACCTTCCTGAGAATCTTAGGTACCTCTCTTTGCTTAGAAATGTAGCCCACTAAATAGTAACTACAAACAACAACATGAACGCCACAAAAAGAAAAAAAACTGATTTGGCTTCACACTGGCTTTTAAAAGTTTCAATGTTAGAGAACAAGAAAGAGAATAAGTTAATATCAAAAAGCCATCGTCTACATAAACCGTGCATTTTATTTATATAGGGTGTTTAGTTTTTTGGTATCAAATGAAAACCCAGCCATGTGGCCATGTAGTAAAATATGAGCAGATATGGTTGGCTTCTATATCCAATCTCAGGGGCTTACATGGTAACCATAGCCTAAATCCAAATATCCAATCATCTGTCAATTCAGGATTATTTTAGCACCATGTCTTTCTCTCTTATGGTCTCTAAACGTCACCAGATTTACACAGCATAGGCAAGTTATTGCTATCTAGCCACCTATATATTACTTTCTAACACTGTTCGCCATTGTCGGGGCTAATGCTACTTCCCTTAGTAAATGAGGGTGTTGTTAAAAACACCTTTGTGGCTGTACTTAGACAACTTTTAATACTACAAAATGATTATTTTCATAAATATAAACAAAATGTAATTAGAAATACATTAATATACAATCCACTATCATCTACATATTGGCAAATCTACAAACATGAGAGCCATGCATTATAAACTATTCAACCATGTAGCTGGGGTTACCTGACAATACTTTTGCTTTTTTAAAGGTAACATATACTTTTATCAGCTCATGGTGTAAAAATCAAGCTTTTTCCCCATTTTTGTTATTTAAGGGTACTTTGCAAACAGGACTGCAAGCTTCCAGTAGTACAGGTCTACTACATCATACACAACACAAACAGAAGTAAAACATATCAATAAAAGGAAGAAATAGTAGAAAACCTATTATTAGATTATAGTAAAATATTCAAACAATTTCAGATATTTTAAGAAAAATTATATTTACCTGTTGTATGTGAATTTAGCTCTGACTAAATATATACATGTACAATATACAATATAAACTCCTTAAATCTAAAAGCAAACATTCCTCCAAGACACAAGCTTCCCAATTAGCTATAAACTAGAAACGTCTTTAAAAAATATTAATTTTTAAAAAGAAAAAAAAAACCACACATAAAAGTAGTAGATTTTACTGTTTGCAGTTTATGGGACCGACACTGATCCATAAAGATCAAGAAAACTCCTGCATGACAAGTAGGTTAAGGCCGGGAAAAGCAGAACTTTACAGTTAGCCATTAACTCTCCTCTCTGCCCCCCAAAGAACCGCTAATTCCCTCCGAAAAGTGCCCCCACCCCACTACCACTCCCACCCACTGGATGTAGTTAGTTCCTACTCTTCAGCAGCCTTACCTCTCATCCACTCCACCACTTGTTGCGGGTTCCACTTGCTCACAGCTTCCATTTTTCTCCAAAGCGCTGGGAGCACCAGGGTTTAATTTAACTCCAGAACCAGCGAGACGAATCCGTTAATGGGACATGATTTTATCACAGAAAAGAACACAAGAGGTCCGTTACAGCACAGAGACACACGGTGAAACAACGACCCAACAGTCCGCCACTCACTGACGGACTGCCTGCCTGCTGCTCTGTGGTGGCTGGTTAGCAGCGCGTGGAGCAGGTGTCAGGTTACCATTGCTTTGACCACGCCCCGTTATTCCTTTACCTCCAATCGCATGAGTGTATGCGAGGCCGTAGTTAACTTTTGTGGGGAAAGGGGGAGTGTTGTATGGAATGCCATTTATGTCAACATTAAACGATCAGATTATATATATATATATATATATATATATATGTGAACGTTTTTGAATACTCAAAGGTTAAAGCATTTAACAGCATTTGAAAGAAACTAATTTTTTATTCTTTTATTTCTTGTGTTTGTTTGCTTTTCTTTTCTGTTTAAATACATATATCAAATGTACAATTAAGCAACAAAGCAACAACAGGATTACAAAAAGCTGATAAAAAATTAAAATAATCAAGCTTTATTGTAATGTGTACAGTACTTAACAAATTTATTAGACCACCACCCAGTGTTATGTATATGCCACAGCTGCCCTAAATATTAGCCATTTCCAATTTATATTTTTAATGTTTTGTACTGCCTAATCCACCACAAACACTTTCCTATATTATAATGCTTCAGTATAATTTTTGCTGTTATCCTTAAATTTCCAAATTGCTCGTGAAGCGCATCATTATTATTATTTTTATTAAGATGCTACATTCCACTTAGTTACTTGCGTGCTTGAATACAAAATTAGTTTTAGTGGATTAATTTTATGCTTAATTGTTTTCTGACTTCTCAGAGTATAAAAACTTAAATTCTGTTTATTTGGCATCTAAATAACAATATAGTTTTTAGTGTTAAACATATTTTTTGTACAGATTTCTAAATTATTTGTTTCTTGTTTTTATGGCAGGTGGTTTAAAAAAATAGTTAAACATATATTCTTAGCTGTTCTTAGCACCCTATCAGGGGCTTCATTTTCATCAATACAAAACAGAGATTAACAGGAAAAAAAGAGACTAATCATATTTGCTGGTTTTGTCAATTTCCACTTTTAATCCCAGTTTTCACCTTCACTGAAAATGTCCCAAGCATATTCCAAAATATAATTATGCCCTTTTATTCCTTTAAATGTCAGACCTCAGATTTACATTTCGAATTTTCTCTGCAGTTTTTTAAAAAGTGCTTTCCCCATCATAACATAACATAATCATAGTCACATTTTTCAGGTCATACTTTAGGAAAATGTTTACAAATGTCAAATTCAGGCATTTTCTCTTTATGTCATATAAAGAAAAAATGCCTGAATTTGACATTTGTAAACATTTTCCTAAAGTATGACCTGAAAAATGTGACTATGATTTGTTTATGGGATGAGAAAATAAGTAAGAAAGTAAATTAGGTAGATATAACTTCTGTCTTTACTGGATCAGGGTCATTTGTTTGTAAATGCAGTTGCTCGGTATCAGTAAGGAACTTAGATAGTGTGTGCCACTGTGCTTTACGTTTATTATTATTAGTCTAAATCATGTACATCACTGTTCTCTACGCTGCTGCTGCTAAATGTCCGTCTCTGTATGTTTGCCATTGGTTTGTTTTTATATTAAATGTCACCATGGACGACTTCCCTGTTATCTGTGTACATGTACTGTACACATGTGTAATAACCATAATCAGTGTGGCCTTTACTTTCTCAACATATTATTATTAGTGTTTCCAGCATTTACGGACACAACTCGGAAAACAAGCTTTTAAAAACGCTGCCCCCATTTTCCGGAATAATCCCAGAAGAACCTGAAGTTATTAGCTTTTTAAGGATTGTGAAAATGTTTCTCTTTGTCAATGCTACTCTCTCAATCTCCATGAGACTTTTACTTTCAAAAAAGTGTACATAGAGAGCATTCATCATATAAAATGAGAGTTTTGAGTTGTTTCAAACCAAGAATGTAGTTGATTAATCTTTAAATGGAGCCTATTAGAAGATTCGCAGCAGCATTTTCAGAGGTGTGAGGTTTAGTCGCTGCATAGCTCGGAAGCTCTGAAGATGAGTTGACTGTCATCCTAAACAAAGACATTTATCATGAATAAGATTTTGTTTCTAAGATTTTATATTTCTATTTTTCCTCCCATCATCCAGGATATCAGTGTTCATCCCATGTAAGTATTAGAAATATGCCCATTTTTGTTGTGATATAAGAGTATGTATGCTGTTTGCAACCCATACATGTTTATAACCAAAACAACAACAAGATATGTGTAAAAGTCCAGATTGGTAAAGGACTGTGAGACCTTTATGTCCTTCATAAAGAGGGTGGACACAGAAAATGAAATATGGGGAAAGAACTTTGTTTAAGAAACTCAAACAATATTTGTCTTGCTTTCCACGCCATTACACCTTTTCATCTTTTAAAATAATGTGGGTGTTGCCTTTGACGGTGTTTTATCGGGTCATGTGTCTCTGGTAATATTCAGTCCACATGAGTTGTGCATGCATTTACTGGAAGTGTTTTCCTACCAAGACTTCTTCTCAGCCTCATATGAAACAAAGCCTCTGCACGGCTGATTATCACATTAAAAATGTTTCTTCTGGCCTGTAATCAGATCTTTGATCTTCTGAGCTCCACAGCAGCTCTGTCATGTGTGCTGGGTGTTGGCTTGTTAGGACTTTTTTTTCTGCTGATGTTTCCCATGGGAAGAAGAGCTCAGCAGACTCTGCTAACATGGGTGAGAAGTCTAAACCGTAACGATCGAGGAGACAGATGTGAAATGAAAGTAGAAAACTGGAAAGAAACGAGGGTTGCTTATCAAGATGTACAACCACAGTAAGAACCCTGAGTTAATATCTATGGGTGGACTGCGCAGGAGGAAACATGGTGGGGGAAGTTTAACCTTCAGGGGACCTTATTTTAGCACAAAGTTACACTGTGAAAGGTTCATTGCAAATGTGTTTATAATATTATTGCTGTATTCATTTACAATACTTCACAGGAATTTGCACTACCATTAAGATAATTTCATTTACATTATTATTATTATCATATTATTTTTTATTAAAGTTTACTGTAAACTGGTTTACTGCAGGACTAATGTAGTTTACTCTTTACAGTAATACACAGTACAACAAACAAATTAAGCATCAGGAAAAATTATTGGTATTGCACTGTTGAGTGAAACATTGGTGTTGGTATCTGGGTTTGCATCACTAGAACAAATATGTTGTGAAGATATTTCCTGACTTCTTCATGAATAAACATACGGCAGTTTTTTTTAGAGAACACTGCCCTCTTTTGGCAGAAATTAGACATGACGTTGACTCTGCGTGGAAACAAACTTTACTTCATGAGCCACGTGCAGCCCAGTCTGATCTCGAGTATCAGACAGTAAAATTGTCCCATAATAGCCTGTTTTTATTTATTTATTTATTTTTAAGTCAGTTACTTATTGTAAGTGTAAAAAAGTACTTTCTGATAACATCCACGCGGACCATATATGAGCTTTAAAACAAACAAACAAACAAACAACTTTAATCCACAAAAACATGAGTGGGAAATCCTTTACACTTCCTCGAAACTTTTTTTTTGTAAAGATCTATTTACAAAACAGGTGATTTTTAACCTCAGATAAAGAAAGTAACATTACAATGTCAACACTACATCTCGTTTTTACTACATTTATTGAGTCTACTATCTTTAAACGTGCATCACAGTATTATTTAAAGTAGAAAGACATAGAATTTTCACATTGTGCTTCCCACTGGACCCCCTCAGAATCAGAACACCACACTGAGGGAACCTCAAAGTAATCCACCAAGTACCAAAAACTTCAACAATAACTCAGTAGCACAATGAAGCTAATGGGCAGCATCACTAGGATAATAAAAGACATCAGCACAGGAAGACAGAATCCTCGAATCCAGACACTTACATTTAAAACAGCTGATTTTGCACTTCACTTCTAATTTCACTCTTTTAAAGAAAGCTGACATCACCATACTAGCGCTTAGAAAAGCGCTATATAAACGCAATCCATTATTATTATTATTATTATTATTATTATTATTATTATTATTATTATTATTATTATTATTAAGAGGTATATTTAACTGATAAACTGTACATTGTTACATACACTGTTAAGGAAAAGATTAAGAGAAAATAGAAAGGCCAAAAATGTTAACTTCACAATAAAATGAGTACATTCGATCATCAAGTTGAGAGAAAATTAAAACTCATTAATTACATGTAATAATTAAAATCGTTCTTTTTACATTAAAATACATAACAATAATAAAACATTGTAATGGAGGCCTGGTGAGGGAAAAACGGCTAGCATTTAAGAAATTAAATTAAGAAAGCAACATTCAACTTGGTCTTTAAAATGATCTTTGACCCTTGGTTTACACTGTGTTCCTGTCTGCAAGCTGTTTTCCTCTCAGCTGTAGGATTCCTGTAACAGGGGGACTCAACCGTAGTAACCGAGCCTCTGTGTTTACCCTCAGCCAGCTGCAGAGCTGCAGATAAAGCTGCAGCTGAGACTGGAATGATGTATATTAATATGCACACGGTGTTTCAGGAAGAGACCTGCCAATGCTGCTGTATTTTCAGGCAGACAGCAGCTGTGTAACGTTTCATTAGAACATATTCAAGTCATAAATCTGGGCATTGTTCCCGCAGGAATAACAAATATTTACATTATCTTTATTCATTGCCTTGGTAATATTCATTCAGTTTGCATGTCGGTGTGGTCATTAGCACTTATTGGTTTTTACTGTATAAAGAGTCAATGACGTAATGTACTGTTTTTATTAAAGACATATACTTTAAAAAATTATTTTAAAGTTGTTTTTGGAGAAGTTTTACGAGACACGTCGTTTAATGCGTTGTTTTCGACAGCGGATGGCGCCACAGAGCCACCTGTTGAAATTCAACAGAATGCACTGAAGCTGCCTCTGAGATTGTCTATGAAGATGAGTCACTCTGTGTTCTAGTAGAGGAAATACTAGACGCTTAGAAGTGTTCCTGGGTTCTTTATATATTTATATATATTCTTTATATATACAAACTGTATATACTTTCTAGATAAAGACTTTTTTGAGGGGGTCTTTGGAAGGCTTGTAAATAAAATTGACCTCTCTGTCTCCCAGAGGTCTGGCAGCGTGAGGGTTCAGACTCTTATCTGGTCATAGGACCAGAGGACGGAGACCTCTGATAAATCTGATGGAGCCACTCTTTCAGTCTGGGGGGGGGGGGTTACATCTCCTAATGCTCCTGTCACAGTAAAACCACTTTAGTCTTTACTTTCCACATCTGGTCCAGCTGGTCTTAAACCCCTGGAACTTTCTCGGTTTACTGTCAGCTGGGATTGCTGCAGTTATCTCTACACTGGACTGGTTGGTTAGTCATCACCTGCTTGTCTGTGTGGAGCTGTTAACCACCCTCAGAGGTGTCTCTTAGCAGGACGTGGGACTTGCAATAGATGTTCTTGTATGCTGCCCTAGTTTTAATGTTACATCGGCGAAGTGGAAGGTCAGGTGTTCCAATCCTGATCAAGGCACCCTTTAGTAGAACAGGACTCCTGTAACAGTGTGGTGTATGGGGCACAAAACTGAAATTGCTGTCTCTTAGCACATGATGTGAATACTGTCTATTTTTAAATATATAAAAAGTTAATTTATGACACAGTGACATTTCTCAAATATAGACATTATGATATTAGCCCAATAAAGATTGTCATTTGATTGTTAGGGTTTGTCTCCATTATTGTAGGGTCTTTACTGTATGATATAAAGCACCTTGAGGTGGCTGTTATTGTGATTTGGTGCAGTTATTGCAATAAAACTAAATTGAATTAAATTTTAGATGAGTTGTTTTTCTTTTTTGATAAATGCTATTTTACTTTGAAATCTGACTTATTGTCTCAAGTACTCTGCATTTAAAAGAAAATCACAAGTGATTTATCTCTGTTATGTTAATATTATTTATTAACTAAATTTCTCAAATGTAAAAAGTAGAAATGTTTGTAAAGCAGCATCTTTTCCAAAGTTTGTGCTGAAATCTGGTAATTGCTGTAAGATATTTGTTTTACTGTTTATGTTAATGGACATTAATATCAAAATAAAAAACGGAAGCAAAGCAGCTCATTTACATCTGTGTGTTTCACATAAAACTATGTAATATATAAAACAGACAGACAAAAGACTGCTTAAAGTTCAACGTGGTTTGAAAAAGAGTTTTAGGCTTTTCTGATGCTTCAGCTGTTCAGTCTTTGCTTACTTCTCGTGAATCTTCACTTTTAATCTTTGTGCTGCAACCGAAGCCATGAGTGCCTGAAATCTCCGACAGGGCCTGATTATGGAGCCTCCATCATAAAGAGCGGGGCTGCAGAGACACCAGCTGTCCGGTCCCTGAATTTCCCTCAGAGTGTGACCTCCTCCTGCCGGTGAGAGCTGCACTTTTTTTTGCCCCTGCGTGTTTCGCAGCTGATAATCATCAGATCCGCATGAAGCTGGAGCTGCTCGGTCAGACTGCGACTTCCCGGGAGAGTTTAGAGAGGAAAGAGTCAAAAACAAAAGTCCAAAGGTCCTTCTGGCTGCTTTTAACTGTCGCTTTCAGTCCCATCGGGACCTGCTGTGGAGGACCCACCGGGTCTGTGTTCCTTAACTCGGCCTTTTTGCGGTCCGAGCTGCCGCTGGATGGGACGCACATTTTCTGCTCGCTTGTGCTGCGATGGAAGCGGAGAAACCACCGGGCTCTCCGAGGTACTTATGATGCCTTTAACTTCTGTTTTTCATTCGCGTGAATGCTGTGAAAAGCAAACAACCTGTTGGCAAAGTTCAGTCTTGGTGCAGGTTCAGTTAATTCAGAGTTATTTTATCATCTCATAAGTGAGCGAAAATCCAGATGTAGCCAACCACAGTTTACAGAGAGATCAAAAGGAAACGGCTCATATTCATGTGCACGAGCTAGAAGTCGACTGTAATAAATGTTTCAAGTTAAAATCAGACGTTTTACACAACCATGAAGCGGCAGTTTAATATGAGATTTTTATTTCAAGTTAAACATAACAAAAACAATATCTTTCATGTCAACAATCAATATTGCGCCGCTTAACTTATTCAAACCAGGACTTTAGTTTTGGCTTCAAATGAAAACTGTCTGTAAATAATGCGATAATCTGACCCTGATGTTCCTGCAGTTTAACTGTTCAAAATGCAGAATTTATTCATAGAAAGTTTCTGTGTAACACTGTCTGAGATAGATGGCAAACAGCAGATGAGCAGTATGGGTCCCTTTATGGTTTGCCAGCTTGCCGGCAGCCACAGTTTCTGACTTTAGCACCTGTTTCAGACGTTATTATGCAATTCAATTCTATAAATAAACTCTGCTTCAGAAGTCAGAAAGTGTCGAGATGATGAAGTCAACTTTTTGAAGTCAACTCGATGGCGCATGTGGAAGCTGTCACACACCAAAGGCGTCCGGTAATGCTCATCTGCTGTTTAGTCTCTGTTTCATTCATATTGTTATGCAGTGATTGCAATGCTCATGTCCAACTCTGCTTTTTAATATTGGAGCTTTATTAGAATACATGTACATGAATAAGGGTTCAAAATGTGCTCCTGTCTCTTTAAGGCCAGCCTTCTCTTTAAAGGAACTTTTTTTTGATTGGACAGCTTCTGGAAACCTACAGAGGGGCAGCAACAGGCGTCAGTGAGCTTTGTTACTTGTAGAGACATAACAGAGAGCCATATATTTGGGGGGGGGGAAGAAGTCCTTAAGCATGCAGTGCACAAAAAAAGGAACATTTTTATATTAATAATATTATTCAAATGAGATAAATTAAGATGAAGAGTATCTCTCCCTTCAGGTTTATACCCCTTAAAGCGGCTCGCTAGCACCTGAGCACTGAAAATATGAAGCCTCTGTTGGAGTTGTGCTGCTTATTTTTATTATTTCTGCAAACGAATCAACACAATATTTTATTTTAGGGGCTAAATATGCTCAAACCTTCACCAAAAAGTTTGCACACATGTCAGAAGTGGATAAAATCTTTGTATTTTATGGGTTTTAAATATGAGAGGTGCAAAATGGTCCCATAGGGCCCCCTGAAAAATTTCAATGCAGTTGCCCGGCTGTTTTGCTTTGCATACACGTATGGCATTTAATACACGCATCTTAAGCTGTATGGAAAATCCTCTTCGAGCCATGCCTTATACCCAACAAGAAGTCCACCGTTTTTCAAGGTGTATCACAAACTCAACCCAGAGAGGCATCAGCGTGATCTGTGGCCAGTCTAATCGAAACGCATTTCTTCAAAGTTTTGAAGTTCTGTGTTAGACTGAGTATATATCTTCTAGTCTGTCTCAAACTTCACATGCTAGACAACTCAGTTATTGATCCAGCTGCGGGATGCCTGCATTACAGTAATGAGTCACAGTCACAGTGCCACCTACTGGCAACAGTAAATCAGCATCATGTGATCCCTCGTACGCTTGTACGTTATGTTTGCGCCGTGTGGTTTTGGTTTTTTTTTCTTTGTTTGTTTTTTTTAATCATGTGCAGCAGTGTGATGTGTCCTTCGTGGGTGTTGTATAATGCAGCGTCATGGACACAGGAAGTGACACGTTTATGCAACACCCAAGAAGATTCCAGGCTTTAAAACATCGAAATGGGACCTGTGCTTTGTTTATCTGTGACCTCAGTAAACACTTTCTTGATGAGTTTTTGGGCTCAGTCACTAATTTCAGGTCATATTTAATAAAATTGCTGAAGTTCATTTTGTAAATTATGATCGTTATTAGAGTCAAGAAGGAGGATTATCCAGGATGTGCTCATTGGCCAATGACCTGTAAACTCACGCATCACTAGGTTCGCTTTTCATGCCCAAATTCTCAGTAAGGAGGCTTCTCTTCTTCCATCTTTTCTTTACAGTCAAGTGGCCTTCATCCTGAGGGACCAGTCGTCACTGCCTGCATCTTTAATAACAATGTTTATGAAAAAATTTAAAGGTACAACAGAACAGGCTTTTGTGACGGCTACAAGTCATCGGAAGGTTTACAAATTTGTCTTTAACCTTGACATAAACAATTAAAATCATTTACATTTTCATGTAACTAATGACTTATTGAAAATTAGCTGTGCTTAACACACCTGCACAATTTTCTTCTTGCATATTTATGGTCATTTATTTTTTATTTTCACATGTATTTAAGCTCAATATGTTAACATAAGATTTCACAATATTTAGACATTCATATTTTGATATTGATGTTAAGAACTGTTCTGCAGTTCTGATGGCGCCACATGAAAGGACTCAGCTTTCGAGCGTATATTGTTATATTGTTGTGATGTTTCCTTTCATCTTTCCCAGTGTGCACTGTGACCTTTAGCATAGGTAAAGATGTAAAAGTGTGCCCCCTCTGTGGCATTACACAAACATTTTAAGATGGAATAACTCAGTTAATCATTACATCATCAAGTTACTGATTGCGCTTTAACCTCTTGAGTATAAACATTTTTATGTAGCTTCTCGAGTAAGGATTTCAGTGCCACCAAAGTTGACGTCTATTTATGTGCAAGTTTCTTACAGATTTTAACGTTTGAGAGATTTTATTTTTTCCTGACTGATTCATCTTTCCTCTGTCTCTATTTCTAGCAGATGTTTTGAGTGAAAGCAGCAGAGACGGGGAAGATCTGCAGCATTTCATCGTTGTTTTCTTGCTCCCGATCAGCAGTCTCATCCAGCAGGTCAGAGGATTTATTGAGGATTTAACCACGTTATAAAACTCTTTAAAGGCGATCTACCCGAGAGCTCAGGCTTTTACTTCAGTCTATTTTTCTTCTGGTTGGCCTCGGAGATGCTCTGCAGTGAGAGGAAGCTTTATTCGCAGGATTTCAGTGCTGAAAAATTGGGACAAATGATTGGACGCACGATGCTCTGCTGACCGTTTTTCTTTTTTAAATTTTGGATGTTCACCTTCGAGGTCGTTCTCCCACCACCACGTCACAGATAGCAGACAATGTCTACTGATAACAGCCCGCCGCCCCTGCCAGCTTCTCCAAGGTCGTTCCATGCCCTACCTCATCACCCGGCCCCGCCCACCCCATCACCTTCTCCCAGCCCGCCAGCCACCATCTGCAGCCGGCTTTCCAACGGCAGCCAGTCGGCGCCCAGCCCCACGAACTCACGGGGCTCATTCCACGGCATCTCCTTCCTGCTTCAGATCGGACTCACGAGGGAGGCGGTCACCCTCGACCCTGGAGATGTGTCGCTGTCGTCTGTCAGGGAGCTCGTCTGCTCCATCGTGGATCAGAAGGTAAAACCAAAGGTTTTTTTTTTTTTTTTCTGTACACTTTCCTCTTTTTTTTTTTTTTTAATCCACAACCTTAAAGCAGAAGTTTGGAGAATTTAACTGGCATGTCTCACCTTCAGGATTCAAAAAAGTTCACATCCCACATCCACCCATTTAGTTGTATAGAAATGAGGCTCAGCACCTTAGCATCCCTTTGTCCTCCTCACCCCACCCTCAGAGGCTCAGTGCCACACAACTTTCTTTTTACCTTTCATATAAACTTATTGGTCAAAGGTCGGAGTTCAGACACCGGTTGACCATAGGCTGCAGGGCTGAACGCAGCGACACAGGTTTGATTCTGAGCCGAGGCTCTTTGGTGACTGTCTAAACCCACCCTGTTGTCTAATAAAAAGTCCTAAATTTTTTATTTTTATTTTTTAAATTCGGGGTGTGTATGTGCACATAAATATGCATGATTCGATTCCTTGGATCAAAGTAAGGCTCAAGCATGCCGATGCGGCTTTCCACCCCGGTGCAGAACCCGCTCGCTGCTGAGGAAGCCACAAAAGGGAGAGTTTCCAAACCAGCAGGATGCCGGTCTGTTTGCTGTACCTGTACTGATTACCTTAAGAGCTTTAAGGAGAGGGTGCTATTTGGAGGAAGTCGTAACAATTATAATCTGTGCTGACCAACAACAATCCCAGCGACTGAGAAAACACAACCCCGGCACGTCTACGTGAATGGAAAACTGTTGAAAGTGTTTTCCTCCTCTGGTCAGCCTACAGGAGGAAAACCCACAACATGTCATTCAGTCTTTTTTATTCACAGCATCAACTTCTCCTCTTTTTTTTTTTTTTTTTTCCTTCGCTGCCCTGCTGGATTCCTCTTTTCTAATCGTCGTGTGTCGAGCCTGTCACATTCTGCACTTCAACAAATCTGAACTTTGGCCGCGATGTCTGCGAGAGCTCGTGAGCTGCAAGCATTTGATTGCATTTGTGGAGGAAGGAGTGTTAAATGTTCTCCTCTGCAGTGATGAGCTAATAATGATTAGTCTGCTGCGTCTCCAGTGACTCTGTCAATCTCTGCATGATCTGCAGCTCCATCATCTTGGTAGTCGTCGCTGAGCTCGGAGGCACATGAACTGCTCCTTACCTGTTTCTTGTTAGAATGGCCGTCCAGCTCACAGGGGATTTCCCAAACACACTAAGTGTTACTGTGAGTAGGTACACTCCAAGACAGTCAATTAGAGCCTGTCTAAAGAAGCGGCTTAATAATATGAAGGACCATCAAAGCAAATGAGAACTGAAGTACCAGGGTGAGATCTTTATAAGGTAGTTTGCAAACCAGGCGGGAGTTGCGCTTGTTTAGAGACTGTTGCAAACCCCCACAGGCAAGAAATGAATCCTGTGTGGACACAAATAATTAATAATTATCAGGTGTGTGGACTTGTGCACAAAGCCCGATGATAATGGTCTGATGCCAAAAAAACCCTTAAGTGGGTCCTTGCGTGCTTGCAGACGGTGATATACAAATATATTAGAGTCCATCATATAGCGACCAGGGCAGGCATCATTCTGTCAGGCACGTCTAAAAATAAAACCAAAAAAAAATTGCCGAAATGTGTCGTCAAATATAAGCAAAGTGGGCAGGCCGACACTGTTAGACACATTTGGGGACGCATTCAACTTTGTGTCAGAGCTTCTTCACAAGCTTCTAGCTTCCGCTCTGAGCCTCACCTTATCTCTCACCATCTGCTGGTTTTCTGGTTTTTACCACTGCTGAACGTACCACCTGCGTTTACATCACTCAGTGCATTTCCCAGCAAGCTACAACACGCACTCACAGACACGCATACCCAAATGAACACACACAGTTTGCAGCAAGTTTGCAAGGCATGATGGGTTGGAGATTAAAACCTAGTGATGCTCTCATTTTTGACTTTTCTGCAGACGCGTTTCCAGCGCTGGCTGCGTTGTGCGAGCACATCCAGTCTGTTAGGCAGTGTTTGTTTGCAGCTTGTCACTGGCTGAGCTCCCACCCTCAGCAGAGGAAAAGTCTTTTTCACAGGGAATGTCACTTCCTGGTTGGCATTGCTGTGTCAGCGGCTGCACTTCCTGTTTTACAGTCGTGTGTTTGGGGTCGCAAGAGCAACAGGGTGGTCAAAGTGAAAGAAAGTGATAAAACAGCCAGCTGATAGGCTGTATCTATTGTTATTGCGCATAATGGCAACCAAAAGAGTGTCTTTGTTTGTTTTGTTTTTTTTGTTTTTGTTTTTGTGTGCACATTATTTGGCCTAAATGCCAAAAAATGTGCACAAAAAACACTGATACGTGCATACGTCCAGGTCTCACCACTTCTGTGATATGAAGGCACGGCTGTTGTGAGGAAGTTGATTTCCAATTTTTAACATGAAAATGAAGTGACGGGGCTTCGGCTCTCATGCATACTCACAGTTTAGTCGACAAAATCAAAATCATGTTTGAATTTTTGTTTAAAAAGCTCCACACGGGTGCAAAATTTCTTTAAAATCTCTTCATTTGTCACTGTCAGGTCTAAGCATTGAGATTTTTAAGATGCTTTCTTTTAATAAAAATTGAAAATAATCAAGTTTTATTTGTATAGCATAACAGAATCAAATAATAAATCAAGAAAAAATATAAGGAAGCAATTCTTTAACAGTTTAAGTGTCTGGGTGTCATCCTTGATCGTACTCTATCCTTCCATTCTCGTATCCTCTATAAGCCTGAGCTGGTCCAGAACTCAGCTGCCCACGTTATGGGTATAACCCACCTCAACTCGCCACATCATTCCTGTTCTGCAACAGCTTCACTGGCTCCCAGTTAAACAGATTTCTCCTACGGACATTCAACCTCACCATCTCTGTTGGACCTTCTTCATGTTCCCACTTCTTCTTGCAGTCTTAGATCTTCTTCCTCCCTCCACCTGACTGTTCCCTCTGCCAGTCTGTCCTGGGGCCAGACCATGAAGGGCTTTAAAAGTAAAGTAAAATCTTAAAATGAATTACAGAAGTTCTGAGGAGCCAGTGTAGAGTCATTAAAACTGGTGTAATATGTTTACGTTTCTCAGTTTTTGTAATGGTGTTTGCACTTTAATGCTTTATGACTGATACTCTTTGGAAAGTCATTACAATAATCTAAACAAAAGGAAAAAACTTGTCACTAAACCTGAGTGTTAAACGGATTCTCACGGTATTCTTAAGGTGGTCGTAGCAGGTCTTTGTTTGTCAAAGGTGAGATTAGAATCAAATATTTGTTGACAGCTTTACAGCCTACTACAGTGATTTCAAACACGCAGACATGTGTATTTATACCATCACTACTTCTTCTGAAGTTTTCAGATAAAGCCACATTTGATAGCTTGTTTCCAGTATCTGCCAATATGTATCATCACACCTACAGCGTTAGTTTTCTGTGGTTTCCCCCACACATAAAAGCATTTTTTTTTTTCATCCCCTCGCTAAGAATCACACCTGTTTAAAGTCTGCTAATGTAGTAAATATGCATGTAATTTGTTGGTGCAGACATTTGCACAGAATTCAAGGGCAAAACTGGATTTACTGGCCTGCTGCAATCAGTGAGCATATGTAGGCAGATATCAGCCGACAAACTGCAAACAAAACATGAGGTCTAGGTGTCACAACCAGTGTTGGTCAAGTTACTTGAAAAAAGTAATCAGTAGCTAATAACCGATTACTCCCCCCCAAAAAGTAATCCCGTTACTTTACTGATTACTTATTTTCAAAAGTAATTAATTACTTAGTTACTTTTTAAAAACACGATTTACAACCTGAAGAGGTGATAAAGCGATAGATCTTTCAGCCCAATTCTACTTTTTCTGCATAATCCATCATACAAAATGTAATCAAATGGAAAAGTCTCTTTTTAAAACTTGTTTTATTAGTTTTAATCTTTTAACTTTATGCATCAAGCAAAAATTAAATTATATGCAACATTCTCTGACTGGAAGAAATTTGTTTAACATTTAAACTATTTTCTGCACATTCCAGCACATAAAATATATATTTTTTTGTGTTTACACTCACTCTTTCAAATAGATGCAAGTAAAACACAGCAGAAAATAAATAACATCAAAGACTAGCGGTCCTGTTGCTCTATTTTCACCTGTAAAGCAGGAGTGGATAGGCGGAGGTTTACCCTGGTGCAGGTGTGCCGCAGCGGTCAGTGGAAGAATCCGCGAGTTTCTCTGTGAATTTCCCATTACGTCGTTGCGCACTCGTGCTTGCTTGGAAGTTTAGGGGTTTTTTTCGCTGTAAAAAGAAGTTTTCTTCCCACGCACAACGGACACTAATGTTTTTGTCACTTTTTATGGAATCAAACTCAAAGTAAGGTCAGTACTTCCACGCTTTAAACGCTGCACGCTCATACTCTCTCCCACATCGATATGTGATCCATTGTTGATCTGCACACAGCTGTTGTCACAACGTCGCACTCGCTTACGTCACTGTCATGAGACATTCTCGCAAAAAAATCACGGTTTTAGTAACGCAGTAACGCAGCGTTCCTACGGGAAAGTAACGGTAATCTAATTACCGTTTTTGCAATAGTAATCCCTTACTTTACTCGTTACTTGAAAAAAGTAATCAGATTACAGTAACACGTTACTGCCCATCTCTGGTCACAACTGAGAAAAAGAAATTGTGACATGTGCAACAGGAAAAGAAGAAGTGAAAACGGGGAAATAAAGTGACTGCAGAGGATTTTTCCAGCTCTTGCAGAATCTTCCCCTCTTCTCTGCCACCTGGAAATCTCTGTGCATCTGCATTTAAAATAAATAAATAAATAAATAAAAATCATAGAAATGCATGTAGAGACTGACTTGCTTGCCCGCTCCAGGATGAGGAGGAGGATGATGATGATGATGATAATAATTAATAATAATAAATTAAAAAAATATTGCAACTACCAAAATGTTTTATTTGCTAAAACTACAGTATAATTTATAGTGTCATTTCTTTCTCTGGCTGATTGAAAACCCAAAGTAGATGTTCCAGCAGGAACGCTTAAAGAGGTGAAGAGGTGGAAACTGGTCTTGTTTGGTTTGTGCCGAAAATGACTCGATCGCTGGAATTTCTCAACCTTTTTTTTTTTTTTTTTTTTTTTTTTCCTCCTTTTGCATCCACATCAAGAAGCTGAGAGCTCCGTCTGTGGGCGGGTGGATGCATCTGCTCTGATTTACTGTAGTCCAGCGCGCGTGCGTGTGTAGGAGGCCAGAGGAGTCGTGGCAAAGTATAGGGAAGTTCCCCTCCTCTGCAGGTTGCCTTGCTACACCCTCATCCCATGCCACCCTCACCATACACACACACACACACACACACACTACACACACACACACACACCCAGACACACACGCACACACCCTGGATTGTGAAACACTGAAACCGCAGTATTTTTAATCATCACTGAGCAGACGATAAGCAGCGATAAGATCGCAGAGAATTTTTCTCCTGCAGCTTTCAAAACTTTACGGAGTTTTGCAGCCTCCTGGTTTTGGTCTTGCAGCATTTTTAGTGTGTTGCATCAGCAGCAAGCAAAGGAGCAGCATGTGTGGAGTTGTAGGAGACTTGTATTGTGACTTTCAGTCTTATAATCTGTCACTTTTTCAGAATTGCAAAGAGTCTCCTTTACTGTGAGTGCAATAAGGAACAAGCAGGCCGGGCACAGATGTACTGAAGGGTTAACCAGTTCATCTGTGAAAAAAGGGAGCATTAGAGGCTTGTTTTGCTTTTAATTAACTGAATTTATGATCTTTTAGAAAGAACCTTTTTCAGTCACAATAAGTAAGTTTACCTATAGTGTTCTGCAAGGTTCGATTTTAGGTCCTCTTTTATTTTCTGATTTTCTACACAGATGGAGTTTTCCTTGAGACTTGGTGATCCTAAAAACCCAGCCTCTGTTTCAAACTTAGTACCTCAAAGTCACAGTAACCTGTCACAATCAGAACTTTTGTGTCAGAAACTCAGGAGTTTGATTTGGTTGAGCTCTCAGCTTTGAACCAACAACATTAATTAATTAAAAAAAAAAAAAGAAATCCAGACCTGCTTCCTCTACATTTGAATAATCTTGAGAATAACACCAATGCATACCTGGGGAAAGTCATCTATACATTTATCTCTCAGGGTTTGACTCATTGTAACGGACTCCTCTGTGGTGTGAACGAAAAGTCACTCTCGCCTCCAACTGTTTTTCTGCTCTTGACTGATATCTTTTAAAGTACATCTGGGTGTGGAGCTACAGAGAAGAAATATCAGCCTCATTCGAGCAATCGCTCACCTTAGACCTCAGGAGCAGACAGCAGGACCCCACATAAGTCTGGAGCATACTGTTTGCTGTTAGCATTACTGTTAACAGTAATTAGAGGAATTTTCCTTTAAAGACAAATTGGCCATTAATACAAAATGCACAGAAAATACTTGATCTCTATTTTCATCATTATTTGTGACCACTGTGAAAGTTGCAAGCATTTATATGGATCAGGAATGAGGAAACTCCTTTAAACCTCCCCTTTTAAACACATTTTTATTGACTCGCTTTGGGTGATGTCTTCTTACTGTCTGGTTATCTTTTAGTTATCTTGCTTACTGCCTGCCTCAAATCTTCAAATCTCCTGAATAGTTTTTTTCCTTTTAAATTTTGTGCAACTCTAATGTTTAGCTCTTTGTAAATCTTCCCTTTGAATGTCCTTCTGTTGCGTAACTGTCAAAGCGTTTTGCAAATTCTATTAAATTGTAGATGATTATATGGCTAATAATTTTGAGTGTCTTGACGGGTCTGGGAGAAGTACAAACATGAAGGGAACTGATAGATGGCTAGATAATTTGTGGCATTGTTAGTGGTTGTGTTTGTATGTTTTGACAGTTTTACGCTGTTGAAACCTGTTGCTGTCTCTGTTTACCTCATCCCCACCAAGCTCTGCTAGCATTTTAAAGGGCTGCTCAGAACGGCCTCCCCCTGATTAGGTGCTTTTCTTCTAACCAGAAAAGACCCTGCATCTGGCCCTATAGGGGCATTTTCAAACCTGCCCACCAGTTCCTGCACTGGAAAGCACCCCATTAACGTACTTAATCCCAGCACTAACAGCCCTTCATCACTCAACACATCCTAGAGCAATTTATGAAGCTTAAAACTTTTAAAACGAGCAGTTTCAGTGGGGTGAATAAAAATAACACTGTCTGTATTTCAAAAGATGCCCACCAACAAAGGGTTTTGGATAATGTGATACTTACAGTTACAGTTTGAACTTCACTAACCTGGATTATGAGCTCTTAATGTTTCTCAGGTTGTTGTGATCACATCTAAATCTTGCATTTGAATGTTAGAAAACCTGAAAAAGTCATGTTAGCTTATTTGACAGTGACCAGTGGTTCAGGTGTTAAATTTCTTCCTCGGCAACAATAACCAGCATTACAAAACTATGTGCTTGCTTTTAATAAAGGATATCCTTTAAAGCAGTGTCTCTCTTTGCTGTGTCCTCTACTCTGCTGGTTTCCATGGCTGCCAAGGCCAGGTGGTGCTTCAGGTGGAGACGTGAATGTTAGTAGCACAGGTATGTGAGAGGGAGTCAGTGTTATGGTGCTTTTAAATGCTTCTAACTCTTGTAGTTGTTGTAAATCTTCAGGTGTGCAGCTCATATGTCACCCCAAACACAGAATATACATGTTGTTTACACCAAAGGCAAACGGTGATTGACTAAAGATGCATGAAGAGAATCCTTTTTATGGAAAATCCACAAATTAATGTTCATTTTGCTAGTAGCAACCTCCAAAAGTTTAAAAAAATGAAACTAATACATAAATGCCTAATCTGCAGTTTGTCTAATGTGCACTCCAGTAGTAAGTCAGTCCTCATTTACAGCTACAAATAATAACAAAGTGCTTGAGGATGTATGTTTCTTTAGAATTACTCATATGCAGGACTTAGGATATGCCTTTAGCTTTTTGTCACTAGTAACCGCTCAGTTCAGCTCGACTTGACTCGACTCAGTTTTTAGGGTTTTCCACTAGTTGGTTGTACCTGGTACCAGGTACTTTTTTTATTTTAAGTACCTACTTGGCTGAGTAGATCCACAGATCTCTTTTCAGTGTCCAAGAGATCTGTGGACACTGAAAAATGTGATTGCATGCCACCGATTGGCTAGTCAGTGGCGTCACTCGATGATTCCCAAAAATTAAAAGCATCACTTTTGAAATCCAGAAACAAAGGAAATGGCTCCACACAAACTAACACAGCTGTCCCCGAGTCAGACAAAAAGCCACTGATCGAGCAGCAGGTATATCATCGCCTCAACAAACATCCTTCCTTGTTGTGGTGCTCGTGTTGCAAACAAATGACATCACTGGACTTCCGGCTGTGTTGCTATAACGACCCCACACTTATTATGTGCTACTCTTTTCTAACAGAAAACAAACAAAACCGAGTCGCATCCTGTTAAGTTTAATAGGTAAAAATGGAAAAGGGCTAGTAGACTAGCCACCGTATCACCAGTTGTAACCGCTAGCTATCTGCATGGCTTCAACTTTTGACGACTCTGCTATGTTTGTTTGTGTTTGGTTCTTAGAGCATTTTTAATAGAATTATCTGACTTTTAATATGGTTAAAACTGTGCTTAAATTTTAATGAGTAAAATTCTTGTATGTCAGCAGACTGTTTGTTGCAAATGAATATTGGCTGATAACTCAGCACTCCACCCTCTGGTCCAGATGTGGTCACTTCTGGCTATAAAAACCAACATGGTGGTTCCCAAAATGCTAATTATGGGTCTTCAAAATGTAGAATCCAAAAGTCTCGGGTACAAACTGTGCAGATGGTCTGTGTTTGCTGAAAAAGAAATGGGGTAAAATATTGACTTTACTCTTATATTTCAAGGTTTTACTGTTTTTAAAGTGAAATAAAAGCCATTTAAAGCACTGTGACAGGTTCCGTCATATATCTGTGTAATAAATCAGCTACATGTAGGTCCACAGGTCTGCACTCTCGCCTCAAAGCAAGAAGGTTGTGGGTTTAAACCTGATTCATAGTTGGCTGAAGGTGCAGGTACATAAAGCAGTGGGTGGGCATGAAGTGTGGAAATGAATAATATGAAATAATTTCTTAGCTGCCTTTTTATTTAAAATAAAGTCCATCTTTTCCCCTTAAAATACACAATTATCACCAGAAGTTCAAGACTAGTATAAAGGTGAAAGAATAAATTAAAATAATAATTGAAAGAATAAATAGATAATACCTGTGTCATAGGTAAATGACATCACCCTATAAGGTACCTTATTTTCTGTGTGCCTGTTTCCACAATCCTCAGATGATTTGAGCATTGAGTAAGGATTTGGGTTATGGAAGTAGTGCTTGTGGATTATGGTTGGGGTGTCTCCGGGAAATGAATGTAAGTGGATGTAATGTGTCTCTGAAATGACCCGGCTGCTGTCTTTGTGTCCGATTTATAGAGCTTCACGTGTGTCTGGTTCTGCTTTTATATGAATCTGAATCTCATTGCGGGGCTGAGTGCATCTGCACATATGCTTCATTTCCACTGACATGGTTGTTAAAATGCACAAAAGATTTAAATTGCCTAAATCAATAAATGACTTGATGTCAGTTAAAAATGAATGCAGTTAAGTGCACAAAAATAATCTAACATCATTTTATGATTTAATATTTATCAATTAATTTCTCTTTATATTGACTTTATCATTTATTCTTCTCATTTGTTTTGTTCATTCATATTTTTTCCTCCCTATTTTTTTGTTTACATCATTTGTTTCCATTTGTTTCAATTTATCTACATACATTTTACATCTTTAAAAAAAAAAAAAAAATCCCTGTTCTCTTCCGTTTCCGTATGCAGATGAGGTGGCTATTACAGGGTAAATAAACTAACAAGCAAACCCATAAGCAACGCATTTAAGGAGGAACTGGATTACAAATGAGTGCATCAGCGGAACATCTTGGAGACAAAGCTAAAGAGGAAAGGGTGAGATGGTATGGAGGTGGGATATATTGGACACAGGATGATGAAGATTGAGGTGCCAGACAAGAGGAAAAGAGGAGGAGATAAGTGGAGATTCATAAATTACATAATTTTCTTAGGGATTAATAAAGGAATCTGATTCTAATGTAGTGAAGGAGGAGGATATAAGAGGCAGATGTTGGCGACCCCTAAAGGGAACGTCTGAAAAGAAAACAACATGATGAAATGATTTATTTGTCTTTTCATTTGGTTTGGATTTTGGCAGTTTTGGCTCTCTGTAGAAGCTCCACGGACACACACATCCATTTTCATACTAAAAACCTTTTTGATAGATATTAGATGAGAAGAGCAGCCAAAGATCGAGCTCAGGCTAATATCCTACAGCAACAAGATAAATGTCTTCACCCAAAACTGTTTTATTTTTTTGTTTTTGTGTTTTTTAGGGGATCACATGATTCTACAGGGTCAGACAAATTTAAATTTCCAAGGTTTTTTTTGTTTGTTTGTTTTGTTTTTGTTTTTTTTAAATAAGGTAAAAAAAGATGATTATGGGCCCCACTACAGAACCCTGTGGAACTCCATAGTTCCAGGTGTGTTTCAAGTGCATAAGAATAGATGGCTTATGTACATAAATTATTTACATAAACAAAATCAATCAGTTCTCCATATGCAGTTCATACAGATACAGTAACCGGGTTACTACATAATCCAAAAAATAATATAATTATAAACAGCAATCATAAGGCTACACTAGGGTGGTTTAAAAAATCCAGAAGTTAAATCAATTAAAGATTAAATGTAAAATGAAATCAACTGTAAAAAAAATGAAAACTGGCTTAAAATTTATAAAATAAGAAAAATAACCTATTTTAATGCGGTTTAAAGTTTGGAATGTGCCAACCTTGATTATGATGCCAGGCAGCATGGAGCATATATGGTAAACGTGCGTTCACCAATCTTGGAGAGCAGCGAGTAACCAGCCTGATCCAGATGACCTGAGCAGGGTCGCAGCGTACGAGCACGTCTGAGACCACGCAGGGTCTCGAGACCAAGAATTACAAGTTTGACTTCTCAGTTTTACAGGAAGCCTGTGCAATGACCTCACTACAGGTGATCAGTGGTCACACTTCTTTTGAACTAAACCAAACTCAACAGTGTTTAGTATGACTCACACAATGTAGTTCCTTTTATCCCAGTAATGTTTTCCAGTCTTAGTAATAAACTGCAGAGAAACGGGTCCATTGTTTGAGCCCGTGAGAAGCTCATTAATGACTTTCGCCTGGGCTCTTTCTCTGCTGATACACTCTTCAAATAAGCCTTTATGTTTCATTTCCAGGTTTGTCCAGGATTTTATAAGTTCTTAGAAATAAGCAAGGTACAGATGACTTAATAAGAAGTTTAAATGTAAATGCCAATGTGGACCAAGGCTTAGCATATAAATTAAATAAAATAAGGATTATTTTGAATAGAGAATAAAGCAAAGCCACTATACTAGAGTACAAAAAAACCTGAAGCCAGGAATGAATAGTTCGACTTGAATTAAATTAAAATATTAAAATTTTATTATTATTTTTTTTTATAAATGTTAGTGATTAAAAATGCTATTAAAGGAGTAAAGTGTTCAGTTTTAACGTTTTAAATGTGGATGTGAGGAGGTTTAATCCTGTCACTTACTTCCTTTTATGTAAGATGTTGAATTAAAACATTAACAGCAACGCTTTTTTTAACTTTTGAAAATCCCAGCTTAGCCTTTCGAGCTCCATTTGTCGTCTCATTAGTCAAGAAAATCCCTTGAAAAGCACAAAGTTTCCAGCTTGAACTCTGATCCCGATCATCACACAGCTGCTGTCTGAAACTAAAAGTTTGTTATAAAATATTTTATTTATCCTGTTGAGTGTCTCTTTAGATTTTGTGTCCTGGGATGCTTTAACTTCTCCGAACTGTCGAGTATTTTGTGTGAGCCCTAAACCCCCACGCTCAGTTTTCTTAATATGACTTTAGGCCTTGTTTTTTTTATATTAATTTAGTTATTTAATATATAGTTATAGTTAGTATACAATCTTATAGTTTTTGTTTTATACTTTGTTTGTAGATGTAATGAAAAGGTCATTTAATTTTTGTTTCATTTTGTGTTCTTTAGTCAGTTATAACAGTTTCTGCACTGTGGTTAATCGATTACTGGTTGATCTACGCTCCTGTGCTCAGTTATGACCACGAGGCGACCGAAAGCATGAGATCCAGAATATGAGCAGTGGAGATGGGCCTCCTCCAAAGGTTGAGCCACACACAAGGGGACTAGGGTGGAGCTGCTGCTCCTCAATATTGAAAGTGCCAGTTTAGGTCGTTCAGCCATTTGACCAGAATGGCTCTTAGGTGGCTCCTACGTGTCTACTAAGAAGAGTTCCCAGGGCAGCCACAGGACATGTTAGAGAGTTGGCGTCCCTCAGCTGGCTTAGGAAAGCCTTGGTTTCCCCTGGAAGAGCTTGAGGAGGTGAACGGGGAGACCCGGACCTGGATAAGTGGCCATTGTTTATGATGGGACAATTTAGAGTTGCATTGGGCAGCATTTTTTTCCCTCAGAGGGCCAGATTGGCTTAGATACAGTAAGTGAAGAGCCAGATATTAACCAGCTAACATTAAACTTTAAGTGCTGTAATTTATTAAAATCCATTAATGACAGATTCCTTGAAATTAAGCTGGGATACTTCAAAGTGTGATCAATGCAAAAAACCTAAATGCTTCCTACATTTGTTTATTTAATTGAAATGCACACCTGCATCAGTAAATACAGACCATGTACATAGATGCAAATTATGTTTTATCATTGCAACGGGCTTACTCTTATTTTGAAAGTTTTGGCCTAGCAACTACCTTTGTCTCTGTAAAAGTGTGTGTTCCCCAAACAGTTGGTTAGGGGTTCCAGTAGCGCAGAGAGCGCTGCACTAAAAATGTCCTTATGAGTGTTTTGGCTTACAGCAGATCATCTTGATCAACTCTTCTGCGAGCAGCAGTGAAACTTGGACAAAGTGCAAACAGGAAATGGAGAGCGTTCACCTTAGCTGCTGCAAAAGGTGCAGCTTTTACTTTGAAGGTGAACGTCAGTACAAAGAAACGTATCACTGGGCTTATCTTACATTTATGTGCTATTATTACATTTTTATTTAACAAGGAAGAGAACCTCAAGAATTTAATTGACTCATTTGTATGATTTGCGACTCATTGCTTCCTGTGACAACATGCAGTATACATGTTTTGTTGTGTGCTTTCCTGGCCAATCGCTGGGCCCAATTAGCCCCTCTGGTGAGCTGCACTTCTGCTCCAGCTACTGCTAAACTAAGTAATAGTACTGAGTGAGAGGAATGTTTGAGGTCGATGATTGAGAGGTGAATGTTTGCTTTTGGAGTTTGAGCGTCACCTTTAACCCCTCACATCGATCTCACACTTGCCATTTTCCTACCCGTTTTATGTAATTGGTATAGATAAGAGCAGAGCTGCCACCACGTTGCATGGACTGAGTCAAGTAAGACCCTTCTCTCTGACTACAGTTTGGCGAGGTGAGCTGTACGCTGGCCCGAGGAAAACGACGAATGTCTGTGAGAAAAACTGCACATGTTCCAGTCTCATTCCCTGATCCAGATGTGCTAGACGAAATGTCTGCACAAGGGTTTCAAAATCATTTTATATTAAAACATGTGTTTGCAAAGTGTTGAAAGAAGCATTTACACTGGAGGACAGTAGTAAAATCTGTAATAAATGTGTGAGGAGAATTGTTTTGCCTGTAAATGTGTAGTCAGATCTGATAATGTATTCTCAGCTCTCTGCATGAGCTCATTTACCTGCCAGAAGCTTGTCCGTGTCCAGCAGGAAGTTTTTATACATAACAGGCTTTTGCCTGCAATTGAAATAAAAGAAGTTGGGTAATTTTTCTCTTGAATTGAGTCTTGCAGGAAGTGCAGTGAACACACCTGCCTGTGTGGCAGATGATCAGCAGTAATAGCGTCTAATTACGACGCTGGTATTCAACTGCTAAATGTCAGCACATGAGTGACCTGGATACTGACCTCATTCACCTGCTTCCATTGTACCTGCCACTGTGATAAGAGCCAGGAAGTGGGTTTGTTTCCGTCTGGGCGATGTCGTGTGGTCAGAAAAAGGAAATTGGTTTGAGTTTAATGTTTACTTAGCTCTGTGCAACCATGTCGAATCTAATCGGGATATCTGCAGCTCATTTACATCCAATTTGTCAGCTGAGATGACATCATGTGCAAGGATCACCTTGTCTGTGTCTGCTGCTCTTAAAAAGGGGGCTTTATGTCCAGTTTTTAATGTCAAATGACCAAAGTTAGTGTGAGAAGTACTGGAACGGTGTCTGTGTTAGTGGGCTCGCTGGTAGGCAGATGTCTTCCTGTGCTTGACAGCGTGATCTCTGAGGTCACCGTAAGTGGGGAAACTTGCCGCTTCCTTAATTAAAGTCCTGGCCATTAAAAGTGATGACTGAAAAACCACAGTGAAAGAAGAAGTTAAAAAAAATGTTGTAATATTAAACGTATTGTACTTGTGCCTCGAGTACAGAGGGCGAGTCATGCGAGAGATGTTAGACTGTGTGTATCAGAAAACTGCTAACAATGATACTGTTAATGTTCAGAATGTACCCAGACTGGCTTTGATTAGTTACTAAATAATAAAATGCAGTATATTAGTTTATTTAATTAATGAGCTGGGTGCTTGAGGTGGTTTAAGTGACTTTGAATGGTTGTTGGTATCAGACGGGCTGGTCTGAGATTTCAGAAACCGTAGATCTGCTGGGACTTTCCCAAATAATCAACTCTGGGTTTACAGAGAGTGATATTAAAAAGAGAAAATTCCCAGTGAGTGACAGAGGCCATGCTGTTTAAGGCAACAATAACTCAAAGTACCACTCGTTACAATCAAGGTCTGCAGAAGAAGAACGTTTCAGACTCTGGAGCAGATGGCTATAGCATCAGAAGACCACACCATGTTCCACTCCTGCTTTGGCACACTTTGGATATTTTGGGACCAAATGAGAATCGTGTAAACCCCACAGCCTACCTGAGTATTGCTGCTGACCACATCCATCCTTGTAAGACCGCAGCGCGCCCATCTTCTGATAACACATCATGTCACAAAGCTCAAACCATCTCAAACTCATTTCCCTAACATGACAATGACTTCTCTGTACTCAAACGGCCTCCACAGTCAGCAGACCTCAGTCGAACAGAGCACCTTTGAGATGTGATGGAACTGGAGATTCACATCGGGGATGTGCGGCCAGCAAATTTGAACCCAAAATCTCTAAAGGAATGTTTCCAGCACCCTGAATTTCTGCCACGGAGAATTAAGGCGATCCTAGTATCATGTAACTAATATAATGGCTACTGTTGTGGAGTAGCTGTAACGGGTACATTTTTACAGCAGATTCGTGAGCTGAAGATTACAGTGGGGGATGTTACTTTGAACATTTCCGGTCTCCTGCTGTATTATTCACCACAGAGGGTTATTATTCATCAAACATTCCTGTTTCCCATGGTATAAAATGAAGACTTCAATACGAAAAGTATTGCAAACACAGACCAATTTCTACCATGACCCATTGGTCTTCTGTGGTTTATCTGATGATGTTTTGGTCGCAAACCATTCAACTCTTCTGTGATCAACTTCATATTCCATAATTCAGATCTGAAATGAGACGCAGAGCAGAATCTGCTGGTCCTTTTGCCTTTAGCTGGAGCGTTTTGTGTTCTTTCTCTGTGGTTTTTCAGCAGATGTGTTTTTGATTTTGCCGTTTCTTTTCAGAATGGGTCACACTATCGGCTGTTTCCATTTATCTTTAAGAGATTGTAAAATCTGGAGTTTCTGCTGCAGTTGTGAACTTTTATCAGTAAAAAGTCGCAGCTCTGAAAGGCGTAAGCTTGTTTGTGAAATCTCAGCGCTGGGCAGCTTTGAGTTGGTGTCGAAACTCTTTTTTTTTTTCTTTTTTTTTCCTTTAACTGTGGTCATATTGCTCCTGAATGAATGCAAAGGAAGCGCTGAGGTCAGTTTAACACACGCGGGGGTATCTGAGGAGGGAGGATGTTTTTGTAGTGTGTGTTTGTGTGCATGTTCCTCATGTTGTAATGAATCTGACACACGCAAAGTGATTCTCTGTAACACATTTTGTGAGATTTTTGTGCTTTAAAGTTAGTCTCCAGTGACTGCGCTGCAATGTCCTCTAAACTGCAGGAAAGCAAGTGGATGTGTTGTGGTCTGACTTTAGGCATCTTTGGAAAATGACTGTGGAAACCAGTTTGTTGATGGTTCTTGCCTTGGACTTTTTTCATCTATCTTTTTAAACTAGTAAATAGCGCCCCAGTAAATTTGTAAATCCAGTAAATTTATACAAAGTTAGGGAACTTAGGCGTAGTTACAGCAAGTGGTTGGTGCCATGCCCGACTGCGATAGGCCGTCAAAGATCGCTTGGTTTGACCAATGTGCATACCTCCCCGGTTAGACCAAACATAGCCTGGCTTACCTCTTCAAGCAAGCATTAGTGCGATCGCTGTCATACACTTCTTCGACAGATGGCTGGCTCTGCAGAAATCACTAATTAGTAAATATGTGAGAGGACAGTGTGCCACTTCGTCCTAAATTAATCTGCAAAATGCAAAATCACGAAACCTGTGCTTTGCAAGCGTGCATTTGAAAAGCACCTGTCTGTGCGTCAAACTGAAAGTGAGTGCAAAAGACGGCAGAGAGACTCAGACTGGATTATAAGTTATCGTCAGGCACAGTACGAGGCAGCGGTGCCTGATGTGAGCACACCCTGAGCGCATTCAGCTGGTTCTTCCCAGTTCTTTCCTCACAGCGACGAACCCATCAATCCCTCCATTTTCTTTACTGTTAATTAAACAATCGGATGGGGCTGGAAGATCAGGAACCTTCTTGCTGTGAGCTGACAGTGCTGACCGCCACCCCACAGCTTATTAATTTAATACTGGTGTTGAATCAGGACTGTCGGCAGTACTATAACAGAGGTGGTGAAGTTGGATCGGTGCATCGTTGGCAGCCAGGATCAGATTATCAGATTTAGCTCTCTGGAAACTTTGAGTTCAACATGGTGTACATCTGTGAGGAGAGTCTGTGAGGAGAGTCTTACCTGACTCAGAGTCTGTGTGACGATCTGCTCTGCTCCCATCAGATACTAATTACATAAGCCAGGTAGGAAAATCCCAAGTGTGGGATCGATGTGAGGGGTTAAAGGGTTCAAACTCCAAAAGCAAACATTCACCTCTCAATCATTGACCTCAAACATGCGTCTCTCAGCACTGCTGCTCACTTTAGCATTAGTTGGGGCAGAAGTGCAGCCCACCAGGGGGGCTGATCGGGCTCAGTGATTGGCTTTGCAAAAGTATTAAATAAGGAAAGAGCAGGATTTTAGATTTGAAACAATGAGTTGCAAACCACAATGAAAATGCATGAATTTATGGGCCAGGGCACTAACAGAGGACTTTATTAATCACGACTCTATTTTCCTGGTTAAATAAAAACTTAATAATACTACACAAATGTAAGATAAGCGCTGTGACGTGTTTCTTTGTAGGGAAAGCAATCTGAGTGTGAGAATACGAGTGAGCAGTGATTTTAAAAGTAATCAGTAAAATCTTACATTTTTAATCTTTCCAGCCAGTCAGTGGATCTAACCATCAGTCAACATTGATGTAGACTTCTGAAAGATGAGCTCAATCAGCAGTTATTGTCCTTTATTAGCAGCAGATAAATGGATAAAGTAATACGTGCTGATGAATTTCATGCCAGCTGTGCCAGTCGCGGTGCTGCAAAGCTTTTATGTGAGGTTATTAGACTGGAAGACAGGGGAGTCAGGTGGCCTTAAACAGCTGCTGCAGGAGGGTGTTAAATTAAAGGAATTAATGATTAATTTATGAAGACTGCAGTTTGGTCTCCTGCAGTGACCTCTGGATATTCAAAGCGAGCAGCAGAAAGTTTGACCTGAGCTCCTCTTTGGATAAAAAAAACAAATAATAAAGAGTTCAAAGGTCTCAGAAAGAGAGCAGGGAACAGAGTGTTGTCCATGAGCCAATTTCATACCATTTAAACGGATTCAGTGCTCACTCAGGTAACATAAGCACTGTTTTATTAATGGACAGCCACGATTTGGTGAGTTTTGTTTTCATATTTTGCATTGAGCACTGATTTTTAACAAGTGGATGAATGAAACTCCCACTCGCTCTCACTCGCTCTGACAACCTTGGCCCTCTCTGCGCTGCATCCTGTTGTTTCCTGTGCGAGGTGACAGAGACGAGCGGATGCCGGGGAAAACACTCGCAGCTGTTTGCCTTCACGTTTCCCATCAGCACATTTTACCGCCGTCCCTCCAGGCTAATTGCACGCACACGGCAAGCACGACCGAGAGTTTTATTGGAGCAGCGGAAGACAGCAGCGGTTTTATCTGTTTGTGCTCTTCACGTCGCTACCGGCCCAAATGTTTTCATCTCCTTCTGCTAGGTGTGACGCAAACAGCAGTTGCTGTGACTTTTTATTTTTTCTGTTTGGTCCAGAAGTTTCTGGGCGGTGACACAATTTTTAGTTTTCTGCCTGTCGATGACGACAGCAGCAACGGGTTAAATAAAAACACTGTTTCGGCCATCATCAAGTTACAGCCTTTTCTACACACAGCCCTCTCTCGTCAAGCACTGAGATGTAATTGGATACATAAACATGATCTTAAGCAGCTGTTTTATTGACCAGGATTATTTTTAAAGGTTCTGTTTCTTCATCTATAACAAGCAACCAATCGCAGTGAAGTGCTCGTAGTGCAGGTGCGCGTCATCCTTCTATGCTTTGGTTTCAAACACAGTCTTCTTTTTAGGTAATGTTCAGATGTTTTATGCAGAAACATTTCTCTTTTAGCTTTTGTATTTGCTTCAAGGCTTTTGGCACAGCAAACCTTTATTTTCCTGCAATATAAAGGCGGGTCTTTAATGTAATCTTTCAGAAAGGCTCAGGAGGAAAAACAGAGGTGAAGCTGAAGTGTGACCAGGATGGACAAGATTAGGGATGAATGAATCAGAGGGGACAGCTCAGAATGAGAGGTTTGGATATGTGCAGAGGAGGGACGAAGGATGTTAAAGATGGAGGTTCTAGGCAGGAGGGAGACCAAAAAGAAGATTCATGGATGTAGTGAAGGACTAGCAGAGGGTTGAAGTGACAGCAGAGGATGCTGGGAAAGGGTTGGGTGGAGGCAGATGGTCTGCTGTGGCAACTCATAAAGGGAGCAGCTGAAAGAAGAAATGTAACATTAACCTTTTATTTATTTTTTTCCTTTGAGGTTTTTTGTTCCCTTAGTTGATTTTTAAGTTGCTTGTCATGTTTTGGTTGCTGTAACACAGTAACTTAGCAACTAGGATTTATCTCTTATTCCCTGTTGGATATTGGTGTTATTAACAGCATATGCATGTAAGGGAAATCTGTGGGAGCCAGAAGTTTCAGTTTTTCTTCTACTTTTGTCATCACAGCACCTACTCAGCGTCAAAGTTGGCCACTGTGCAAACACAACCTCACAAAACAATCTACATGAGAAGTACCACTGGCATTTAAAACACCCCAACGTGCAGGAAACAAGCTGTTAACAGGGAGATATCGCTAATGCTAATGTAAGCAGAATAATATTGTACTAGACGCCTGCTAAAATTAAACTTTTTTTTTTTTTCCACCTGCTGTACTTGACGCACACATGGGACTAGAGGCACCTTTTAAAATTGTGCGTGTGGTTTGTGTCATATGTGTCATAGTCTTTAATAAATCAGGAGTTTTGGCTCCACCGTGCTGTCTGGAGGTCAAAGGTTAAAGCTTAGAGCCTGCAGGTTTTGACCTCTGAGACCCTTAATGACCAAAATCAGACTGTGGAGTTTGGTGATAGCATCAGAGAAGAGTTAGGAAAAATTACTGTGTGTGTGTGTG